>NW_023405258.1:0-80701 GCF_013141755.1 Anopheles stephensi
ATTTTGCGGAATGCTGCCGGTTCGCTTACCATATCTGTACTTCACTGCCACGCTGTGAACATCTGCATGGTAGTATGATGTCTTGCGGTGGACATATCGTGTCCCGCTGTGCCATCACTGCCGTTACAGCGCAGCACAGGGCCAAAAGCAGGCAGGTGAAGCGGTTCATCTTCCATATCCGTCTCGAATAACACTTGTACTAGCGTTGTTGTATCATTTCTTTGGAACGGTTCCGACTCTGGTCGATTCGACATCTCGATTTCAGAGACAGTGTGGCATTCCAAACGGTTAGCGTACGGAGTGGAAGGTCATTTTCTTTGCGAGTTTCACTTTCCTTTACGTGCGTATCTTGCCTGCCGAAGAAAACCCGGGTTGGTTAAGGGTATGGTTTAGTTAAATCGTTTAAAAGTCCAAACAGCGCGAAAGGGGTAAAAACATTCGTTCCGTATTAAAGCCTGTCGGATGCCGTCTTATTCATGGTTAGTTGAAATCCAAACGGGCATAACGAATTGAGCCGCTTTGTCCGCGCGATTCAAACACCAAAAACCTGACACGAATCACCGGAACGCACCGCCGAATCTATCGTTTGTGTATAATTTTCTTCGGGCTCGTTGACCACCAACAAAGCCACCGGTCACGGGCTTTTTACTGGCTGAGAATTAGTCTCGAGGAAGCGCAAAAGAGAATGAAGCTACCACCACCCACTACGCGGCCAAGATTTCCCCCTGACGATTCCATTGCCCAAGGTCAAGTGGCCGAAAGTGAATTTGCTGCCACGGGAGGACAGAAAATCGGGCTCATTGTTGACATTGCACCGGCCACCGGTGGGGTGGGGGCGATTTTTTAAGATTGGGAACACGACTTACGTAAGTCGACGGTGGTAACTATCACCTTACCGAATCTCGGAACAACCGCGAGAGGAAGACTTGAAGCGACGAACCCCGCAACACCACCAGCCGCTGCTGGCGTCAAGAGTGGTCATTCAAATGATTTAAGACGCATAGTTCCGCAATCGTGTACCGTCGGGACCTGACAAGACAAGCTGATTTATGTTCGCGGGAACTGCAACCTACTCACTGAAGCATGCTTCCGAGTTCAGTTTTTGCTGCAACGAGTTCTTGCTGTAGGTTAAACACCACTATTTCCACCCCAAAACATTGCTCATTTAATTAGTGTTGATTACTGTTTTTTAAAGAATTCTGTTCGTTTATTTAAGAGTTTAATCTTCTATCTTCGATGATTGAATTTTTTGAGTTTGAAGAAATTTTCGTTCAAGGCTGGTAGTTTGCTATGTAGATGCATTAGCATAAATTTGGTTCTTTAGCAATACGGCCAGACTGTCCTTGATAATTAGAAAAAAAGCTCTACCTTCACGTGCAACGTAAAAAAGGAAAGATTCTCACTCTAAATCAGTACAGCACATACTGAAAAGCTGTATTACAGCTAGATGCTTCGAACTTTAGCGGCCGGATAAGCCTTGTCGGATGCAAGCCTTTGTTTGAATGACACCTATGAGGGATCCTGGAGTGGAATAAAGAGGATGAGTGCTGACTTTTAAGAGCCAACAGGTAGTCTAGTCAGTGGAGGATCGGGTCAAAGGATTACCGAGGGGATGATTGAGATATGATATTATAATCTCTCAGAATGCTAGCTACCTCTTCAGCTCACTCGCAGATTGAGTATTTTACGTAGTGGAAAATGACCGCATATTTCCCTCATGCTCTCCTGCATCCTATGTATAATATAGGCTCATCAGTAGGATATAGGCTTATTCATTTGCTCTAAAATGAAGGTCATGAAGGTCTGCAATGAAGCTATCTGCTTACCATTACTGGTTTCGTTCACATGATTAATTGGTCTGACCAATGGGGCGGCCGGTGGCAGAGGCGACAGCGGCGCCGGTCATCACACGGCAGGGCCGGGGTTCAAATCCCATCCAGAATGCCTCCCCGTACGTAAGGCCGACTACTTCCCTACGGGTAAAATTAAGTCACAGAAAACCAGAAATGGCAGGCCGAGACCTCTCGAGGTTATAGTGCCAAAGAAGAAGAAGAAGATGTAAAACATCTGGGGATAGAAATCGATCGCAAGCTCGTCTTCAAACACCACATACGTCATCTTCGGAATAAAGTATTCGGATACTTGTCCAATTTGTATCCCCTTCTAAACAGAAAATCTAGTCTATTACTTGACAGTAAACTGATTGTGTATAGGATGGTAGTGTCCCCTGCACTGGTGTACGGCTGTAATGCATGGGGACGATATGCCGGTAGAGTACAAAGAATTCAAAATAGGCTCCTTAAGATGATCCTGGACGTACCCATGCGTACAGCAACGAGGAGAATTCATGATACCACAGGTATCCCTATGATGAAAAAAGAGGTTAGGCTGACTACTCACAAACTCAGGGAAAAGTGCCTAACATCCAGTCACTCGATCTCACGAAACATGTTTGAGTGCTGGACCAGTTTTTTGTATGTGTATTGTGCCTGTTTTTTTAATTTTGTGAACTGTACATTTAGTGATTTTGTAAAGTTACGCCGTAAAGTAGATTAAGTTTATTTTTAAAATAAATGGTACATAAGTTGGTCTAAGACATATTCGAGTCGAAAAATCGACTCTTGTTATAAATTGTAAACGCACTACACTTGATTAAACACCTTTACGGTAAGGCAAAAAAAAAAATGGGATTATTTATGTGGACAGACTTGTGAAATTAGTATTTGTAAGCAAATATTCATCAATATTATTCATTAAAAAAATGGCATGATTATACCCTTAGCTTTTTAATTTTGCTTATTTTGTTTAATTGTTTTTTTCGTGAATGCAATTCACAGTCACCACATTCTGTGGTGACAATACGGCATTAGTCCGTAATACTTAATAAATAAATAAATAAAATATATCCTTAGCTGGATAGCCATTCCTGTGGGTGGGGAAACGGTTCGGGCGGGATTGATTTATTAAAGGGGATTAAAGGAGACAGCAAGAAGTCACACAAACAACCATACTTTGTTCAAACTTAACGCTTTGACGTCAGTGTAAAGACACACTCTATAAATACTATAACACTCTATAACCGTCAAATCTGGTTTTCTCCCGGATGAAACGTCCGATAGAACAGAAGGACTGTTAAGTATTAAGAATGTTCTATTCTCGATCTATGAGGCTACTCTTTCAGTTCAGTTGATAACGGAACACCAACTCGGTCCTCAACAACAACATGAACTTTCCTTTGGACAAGAGAACACTGTGCAACTACAGAATCTCTAGGATACCCAGGATTGGGTGAACCCTTCCAATCATGGTGTGTTGCAAACTATTTGTTTTTGACAGTTTTTAGAAATAAGGTGATGTTGGGGCGGTCCGGTGGCCGAGACCGGCGCCGCTCTACACATGGCAGGACAGGGGCTCAAATCCCATTCGGATTGCTTCCCCGTACGCAGGGCTGACTACTTTACTACGGGTAAAATTAAGTCACAGAAAGTCAGAAATGACAGACCGACACTATGAGAGCTTCTAGTGTCACGTCAAGTCACTAAAGAAAACACAAATCAATTCCAAACCAAGTGTGTGTTTTTGTGTACATTTCAATCTGTGAATATAATTGTAAGCATATCAACGGAAACGGAAGGACAATGGAGGAGCCGCTACAATGACGAGCTCTACGAGCTGTACGATGATCTCACTATCGTGCAGCGCATTAGACTCGCCAGGCTCCGGTGGGCTGGTCACGCAATGAGAATGACACCGGACGACCCAGCCCGTAAAGTCCTTTTAGGCAGTCCACACGGACAGAGGAGGCGTGGTAGGCCCAAATTGAGATGGAGTGATGGCGCTAAACCGTGAGCGGTATCGAGGATTGTTGCAGCAGTCCAAGACCGCAAAGCGGTTGTAGCGCCTGATAAGTAAGTAAGTATATCAACGGAAATGTGCAAAGAGATCGCGCACAAATGGTAGAGTGCGGATAATCGGCTTGCGTTGTAATGGATGATGGAGACTGGGTATAAATTTTATTATAAGGCACTTTCGGGTGACCAATTCTACACAAACAGCGCAGGACAAAGTATAGAAGTATAGAAAAATTGGTTTATTTCAACCAATATAATGAAAACAGCTGTTTAAGTTTGTCAAAGACTTTTGATAAAGCTTAAAGAAAAGTGTCAAGGCAAAATCATGGTAAGCAGGTAAATAGTCTGTGCAGAAGCTAAAAGGGTAGTGTTAGATAAAAAGTCCACTCCATGACGTCCACATAGATGGAACTCGGAAAAGTTACTCTCATCCATAGAGGTTAATCGAACAATAAAACCAAAATAGGATTCGTTCAAAAATAAGTTGAGATATACGGCCTGGCCGTAGTTACAAAATCAAAAAGCCCTGAGTGATATTTTCAAATTGACCTTAGACTTATTGGGTCACCTTGTGGCCATATTGCTGGCTATTAATAATAACCAATAATTTTGCTATCGTTAAGAACTTAAAACTATTAAAAAGGATAAATTGATCTTTTAAATGGCGACATGCGATCAATGTACGGTTCAACAAAATCTCCTCCCTGAATTGACCTCTGCACTGGACATGCTGTATAGTTTCTCTAGTGTGTAGCTACTGAATAACTTGAAACAAATGTAAGGAAATTCGTTGATTGACTTAATGATTAAATCAACTGACAGAGAACTTAATTGAATTATATTTACATCTATCCAGCATACTTTTAGCAGTTACTCTGATATAAGCAGTTCTTCCCAAGCTAAACTTCCCGGCTATGCCGCGTGAATATGTCTGACTTAATAGTTCGTAAAGTCATCAATATGACATAAAGAAGCGATTAAAAGGAATGGAATATTGAGTTGCCAGACCTTTTTGTTTGTACTATTTTCCAACCATTTTCTAATGTGGTAAACCATCATTTGCACACATCTAACATTCACTTTTCCTCCGCCATTTGCCTCTGGGCTGCTTTCCGAAGCTGTCGCAACACAATACGTACGTTATTCCGCTTTTGGCTTTGTTGCTACTTTGACAGCTATCATCATGCATCGGATCGATGCAGTACGGTCCTCGTTGTCGCTGCTGTCAGCCCGCCACAGCAACGCAACGCCAACATCTGATGCAACGTGGAAAAACAGTTTGCTTCTTTCTCTTTTTTCCTCTGGCCTTCCCCCCCATGCGGAGGGTTTCCTTTTCCCCCCGGGGTTGTCACGCTCGAAGGAATCGCGTGCCTTCACATCCCATCCCGACTCTACCCGTGGCCAATGCGCAAGGGTGTTGCTACTGGCGCATGGCGCACACACGCATATACCACCCACGTGTGCGGGTGTGTGGGTGTGCAAGACACCTTGGAAGATGGTGTACCGTACGGTTTGGCGCAATATTCGTTTTCGTTGGGTTTTTTTTGTTGTTGCTGTTGTTTCTTACTTGTACTTTGCTTCCTTCACGCCAGGTGGATTCGCGCGTATTGCTAACCTAGATTGGCGGTTCCCCCTTCGGTAGGGCACGGTAGGGCGAAAGGAACCCAAAGTTCGCAAATCGGACGTGAGCGACGGGTGTGACTTGGGGCCATAAAGTTCAGGAAGAGCAGCACCGTCACCTGTCCTATCAAAGGCCGGAGAAAAGCTCAGCACGTCAGCTACGTTGTCGCGGCCCGACCACGAGTTACGAGAAAACAATTGCCATTGAGAGTGAATCTGGCGTTTTGGGGCCATTTTATGCGTCGGGCTTAGTCTTAACACGCAGCTTGCGCCACCGTGCCAGGTGTTTGGCGAGGCGTGAACAAGCTCGCCGTCGGTAGCGGGCGAGCCGAAAAGCGGTCCCCATTCGATCGAGCTGGGCTCACTTTCATGCGCTTTTTAGCAACAAAGCAAAATAAGAGAAAAAAAAATCAGACTGTTACTTTTATTCACAGTCGAGTAAATAATTAAACAAAATGTACCACGACAAGAAGAAGGCCCGTGGTCGGTGTTACTTAACAACGTTAGGGTGACAGTTTCCGGAAAATGCGGACAGTCTTTCCAAACTCCAGTCTGTCATACTCCATTTATGCGTTTATGCGTCGGGAAGAGGGCAGCACGCATCCCAGACGATCCAGTTCGTGCTAATCGCTCCAAAGAAAATAAGTTACCGTACTTTATCGTCATTAGGTGGCGTAGTTGCGCGTGTGCTCCTGTTGCTCCAGTTGAGCTGCAGCGGAGACACAAAACCATTTACGGGAATCCACTAGCGGTTAGCACTATTAGACACGCTTCGTAATAGTTTCTGCGTAATAGTAGTAATGCTGCAGCGGGGTGGGGGCTATCCCCAAGTTTCCGTGCCGTGCCGTGCGCCGTATCGGAGTTGGCGAAGTTTGGCCCGAAACGATCACGAGAAATCGGTGTCATCCCGGTGGGGACGAGGTACGCAAATTGTTGCCAGTTCTAGCGGGCTTTATGGGGTGTAAGCATGAGCTAGGAGCCTACGAGGCAAATATCCTACGATGGATGTATCGGAGCATGAAATATGATGTCGTTTATCGGCGGGTAATACCGCGCGGGGGGGAAGTTTTCCTACTGCCCTAGAAATTAGATACGCGAGGAGAGATGTCAAAGGCAAGCGCATTCGCTGTGTGGCATGAAATTGTTTTAACTAAACTAAACTTAGCTTGATTGGAGCTTTTGCAATCGAAGTTGCTTCTTCATAATTCAAAATTAATCCGAAATTACACACGCCATTTAATGGATCTGACTGTGCTATCACCGTTCTAAAGGATCTTACAGGAATTATTTCCCTCACCAAGAGAAACTCTCCGACGGTGTGTCAATTTCGTTGCTTATCAAACCAACGCCCAACGGAAGCTTTGCTATCGATCGTCGTGCAGCCAGGGCAGTGGCAGGACTAGGTCTTTGGTCTAGGTGAGTAAAACCGACAGGATTTCCCTCGCCGACGAGGCCCTCCTAACCGAGCAGCCGCTCGGTCTACCTTCAGCTCCTAGGTAGATCCGCTTCCGAGCCAGGGACAGGCCTCCCAGTAGTAGACATCGATTGTCATACTCTGGACGTACGCTATTCGTGTCTCCATGTAAGGACTCTAATTGCATATCGCGTAAGATTATTTCTATATGCCAAAATTGAATCCAGATGTTAATCTGATTGGGCACCAAACAATACTAGCATATTCTATCCCAGGTCGAACTGGCGAACAACAAGGTGTGATCACGAAGCTCTTTAGTTTCTCTAAAGATAATACAGCTAAGCGGCTTTGTTAAAAAAAATCCTAAATCTCTATCACATTCACTACGCTGTAGCAAAATATTGTCAATTTTGTAGTCAAATAATACTGAACAGATGGATACCGAAGAGGATAGTACTTGACATTTTTTGTACGGACATAGACAACCACCGTAATCACACTATTCACTACATCCCATTTTATTCGATTGGTTGGCAAAATGGGATGTCGAAAGTACCAGGCAAGTATGTAACCAATTTTACAACTGCTGCTATCAAAACCGTAAATCACCGGATTACAGATGCCTGCTACTGTCACATAAATCACTTACGCCACGGACCGCGCAGCACCTGTTTGCTGAAGATAAGTAAGAAACGCTGCTGTTTTAAGATTTGTCTTCACTTTTGATACACTTTTACGGACCAGTTTTTCAAACCGATTTTTTTCGTTAAAAGCCACACATACACTCACACGAACACAGTGCTCTCGCCACCTCTTTCACAACGCGCGCCAGGTGAAACAGATTGATGGTTTATTACTATATTATTTTTTTCTTGATTCAGTAATTGCTACACTCCAACAGTTGCTCCTAAGCATACTCTAGCCAGTCAGCAGCCAGCCAAAGCAAACCAAAAACTGGAATTTTAATACACCCAAAAAACTAAAACAAAACAAAGCCTGCCCACTCGGCACCAGCACACCACCGGCCACACATCACTTTCTTCGTCGGGATCGTAAAATTTCACTGTTCACTGATCACTTTCCAACGATGGTTTTTTGGTTGGGTTTTGCCTTGAAAGAAGCAGACGGAACACACTCTCACACTTGCCCTAACTATAATAAGCTTAGCGAGATAAACTTGAAATAGATTTTCATCACTCACACATCCACACGTTGAGGTTAGAATATTACCTTTTTTTAGCTGAATATTATCTTCAGTTGCTTTCGATTAAAACCTATCCGCTTCTAGCCCACTATATTACTTCGTTTTCCACGTTTGCGCCCGTTCGATTTAAGCTTTGCGCCTTCAAACGTTACGCAAATTGGGTGAGAATTATTATGCACATATACAATTTATGCGATGTTTCGTGACTCACTTTCGCAAACGGCACCCTGACTGACGATCACTGTTGAAAGCACGATCACGATCACCAAAACGCACGGTTGCCCGGGCGAGAACGAATGCACAGGAAACGGTTGGACTCTGAATTTTTCCAATTCGTATTTTTGGTGCTTTTTTTTCGGCACACAAACCCCGGGAAAACCGCACACAGCGCAAAGATTTCACCACGCACGATCCGTTCGCAAGGAGCTTTCGATGATGTCTGAGCTGGTGCTCGATTATTCCGTTCGGGTAGGTTGTATTGTGTAAAGTGCGGACCCGCCGTTCCATGCAATAGAGGGCTTTTCTTCACAAAGCCCCCACCTCTCTACGGCACACACACACACACAAACCAACACACGCCCCCGGAAAAATCCTCCACTGCGGTACCATCGCCAACAATCACCACCACCATCACTGCAGACGACGAATTACATTGCCACGGTTGAAGGAGAAGCTGCCTCTTGCGTACAGCAGCCAGCAGCAGCAGCAGCAGCAGCAGCTAGCGCCGAAGCTGACGGGTGCTTGGGGATGGGTTTGAATAGCGATGGGTTTAGATGGATGGATGGATGGTTAGGTTCGGTATCTTTGAATCGAATGGCGAAGGAACACAATGAAACGATTGCGAATCGCCACCAGAAATCAGCTTCCCGTTTCCTCCCACCCGTCGCCTCGCTGGCCATGGCAACCGTGCACCATGTGTTGCGTTACAGCGATCATAAATGCTGATCGGACGAGCGTAGTAGAAGCGTGTAGAAGGGAGCGCAGCAGGATCAGCGCGGAAGTTTCCGATGGGTTTTGGTGAATACGATTAGTGAGTGTGACCCCATACGAGGGATGTACTCTAAGTTCACTTATGACGCATTATGACATCAACGCACGGAGACGGACGCGTTATTCAAGTCTCTACTGTCAAAATTTTAGAATTCGAAAGGAACGGAGGTGATGAAAGTAGTTTGGTCAGTGATACAAACTGCGCGATAAGGATTCACCCTCCTATCTGGCAGCTCAGATACCGTGACTAGGCAGATTTGAACTTTCAACAGGTTGTTTTATGCATAATTTATTAATGTAGTCGGGGGAATCATTTTCCAAAACGACAGGTACCGGCCATCTCAGTTGCATATAGTGACGTGTTGAGGAGATAAAGAAAGTTACTGAGCATTATTTGTGGGTGTGTGTGCGTGTAATGTACTCATTTCTATGAGTTTGTATTTTAATCGGAGACATTGTATCGCATAAAACTCACATAAATGCTCCTTGATGAGCAAATAATGCCTAAGAGAATCGCTTGTAGGATAAACTTCAAGGTAATGGAATGAATAGGAACTGTGGATAGAACAGACGGTAACGAAACACGGAAAATATACTTATACGGAGCTTTGGCTCGGTATTGGGAACAACGGCGAAAGGTTGTCTGACTTGGGCGAACCCATTACTCCGCTAATAGCAACTGTTCAGGCAGCCGAGAAGATTCCACAAGAGAGAATATTCCTTACTGAAATGGTGGAGTCATTGAGACCTTACCTTGAGTAGGGCGATTCTCGATGCTAATCGATCAAGTTGGTCAGGCGACTTTGGATATTCGGAGGAAATATAATTTAATAGCGCGATGGAGTATTAAGGTATTATTTTTTTTATGGAAAGACTTGTTGGTGAAGTCTTATTCTGACAACCAACACTATGACTAACAAATCATCGTCTTGTTATCTTACTTCTTTTATAATAAAAGTTGATTTTTTTTTTCAACTGAAGTGCCGTCGAACCATAAGACGCAATGAGCTCTTTTGTAAGTAAGAATGACGATGGCCTACATCACATGCCAGGTGATCTCAGGGCTCCCTACTATCATCAATGGTCTGCGGCCAGTAGATGGACTTGCCCGTCTTCTTTTCAATCTAGCGCTATAGAGAGGCATCCGTGATTCGCAGATCCTGGCAAACTTTGATGACACAGACATCAATAAAGGCTTGAAGCTCTCCTATGTAGCAGAAGCTTACCAAAGGATCGATCCAGCGACACTTAACCTCGGGCTGGAGATTAACGAGGTGAAAACCTAACCTAACCGAGGGTAAAACCGACAACATCATTGATGTTGAGTTACGCGCAAGAGTGCTGGCTGCCAACCGACATTCTACAGCTCGAGAAAACTTCTCCACTCAAAATTTACCGGACGAAGTATTGAACAACTCAGAACAGAGTTCTGAGACACAAACTCTGTCCAAAACTGATGAAATCCTCTTAGCCGCGTTCGAGAGAAAGATGTTCAGAAGGATGTTTGGCCTTTGATTTTGTGATAGGAGAATGCAGGAATCTATGAGCTGTATGGTGATCTCACCATTTTGGAGCGAATTATACTCGCCATGCCCCTGTGTGCTGGTAATGTCATGAGAATAACACAGGACGACCCAGCCCGTAAAATCATTTTAGGTCGATCACACGGAGATGGAGTGATGACGATGATCCATTCGCAAGAGCGGCCGAGATAATCGACGACCGGGATTTTAGACGACGGCTCTGGACCATGAGCGATATTGAGGAAACGGTTGTAGAGCCACATAAGTAAGCGCCGTCTTACCCGTATCTACAATTTTCGCACATCATGCCTTCGATGCCCAAATCGGCATTGCAATATTCAACTCACGTGACCCGTGACTAAATATAACTCGATATTAGGTGTGTCTTTATCCACCACTTAACGCGGTATGGTTCCATCTTGTCAATTAATTTTAATCATTAATGATCATTTAATGATCAGTAATGGTTCCAAATCCGCATCACATTCACTCAAATCCTTAGATAGGTGAATCGTATGAGCCAAAAAAGTTATTCAAAAGAAAAGACTAGCAGTATCGCATTGAAGCCTTTTGGATACGCTCCGGAAAATGGCAGTGGCAGTGAAGGAATTGTAGATGAGCAAGGGATATTCAAGAATCGACCTACCGGAAATTGGTTCATCAGACAATCAACCTCGCCATCTTTTCTATTGTATTCTGCGTTATCCTTAAGACCTGTAATCTTCGACCAGGATTGCAGAAAGCTGATCGCCAAAAGATAGCTTAAAATCAAAACTTTTTTATTTTTTATTCATGAAGAACGGCGTGGCCGTATTGCTTAAAACTAAATTACAAAAATTAATACAATTCACGATGGTTTCCGATTAATACAATTCTCCAAACCGTGAAAGGGCACCTTATCCCGGGTGAGCTCGGTCGATCCGTTAATAATAATTCCGTCATCCAAATTCGAGCTGTACACTATCTCTATTTGGGATGTAATCAGCATAAGGTAAAGGAATTTTGTAGGAAGCAAAAATATTCTTAGGTCGATTAATAAATAGCACGAAATGTAAAGGACATACGCAAACGTATGCGAAAGCCGAAGAAAGATATCATTATAGGAAGCAGACACCCGAAGGCTTGCCTTATTGGTCATCAATCAACGGCGATGTTTAATCTTATCTTAAGAAAAAGACGGCCGATTTGCTGCAATCATCTTCAAGCAATCAAAGCCCGTATTTCGTTCAGTGAATGAACGAACATTTCATTCAACGTATGTAGCACGTTTCTGTACGGTTCTCCATTTCGAGAGCACCCCTTTGAGGGACGCTGGCACCTGTTATCGTTGCTCAGGTGTGCGATAAAAAAAAACACAACAATCCCTTAAGGACCCCCGCATACAGAATACAGTTAGCAGGGGCCAATAATCTAACCCAGATTTTAAACCTTTTCGGAAACGCCACATGGAAGCATGGTACATGCGAACTGATATTTTAAGGTGGTCATCAATTCGGCAGTGACGTCAGATTAAGCATTCATACTGTTTTCTCATTTCTGTTGCTTAGCTGTGTTTTTTTTTGCTCAAAATATCAATCATTTTCATCGAAATACGTAGCCTGAGTTAAAAATAAAAAACAAAACTGTATCTACTAATCTGCCCATTCCGCGAAAGTCAGCCGACTACATTATTCGTACGTCATACGTTATTGTTTGTTATTTTTTATTTAGCTTAACATTACTGCCGATTGCGTGTCGTGGCAGCAAGAAAGCTTATGTAAATTGTTGCCTATCTCGGCCACATTCGGTTGTGATATGTTGCTTGCGTTAGGGCGGTGCTTACTGGCGGCTATAGGAACTGATAAGCTGTTCTCCGAACGAAAGTACGAACAATTTATTAGCTTCACAATTCGCAACATGTGTAGTCATACATGTATTAAATTAAAAAGAAATATAGTTAATATTTTCTCGCAATTACTACTCCAATGGCAAGTAGAACTTCTTCTTCTTCTTCTTCTTCCTTGGCACTACAACTGCGAGAGGTCTCGGCCTGCCATTTCCGGCTATCTGTGACCCAATTTTACCCGTAGCAAAGTAGTCAGCCATGCGTACAGGGAGGCGGTCCGGATGGGATTTGAACCCCGGCCCTGCCGTGGTGTGAAGCCCCTGGTAGAACTATCTAAGGAATTATGGCACAAAGGACAGTCAAATTAAGGAATCTAGGCAGTAAAATCAAATTTCCCTCAGGTAAGAGTCACCGGTGAGACGTAAAGGACTAGTCCAAAGGTGCAAGCGTAATGGACTGACTATCTGCATCGAGAAATGCTTCTGTGTGTCTTTTAGTCGATGCAGGAGCCCAGTTACTGGTACCTACTTCATGGACGGCACTGCAGTTATTCGACAAAATCATGCCAAAAACCTGGGCGTTCTCTGGAGTGCGTAGTCTGGAGCCCAACAACTGCTTCTTCAATCGCTCGACTTGAGGCGATTCAACGTAAGCTCACGCGATATGCCCTACGCCTACTTCCCTGGCAGGATCGCAATAATCTTCCTCCGTATGCTGCGCGGTGCCGTCTTCTAACCTCTTTCGGTTAGAAGACGTAATGCACAGTGCTCTTTCATCGCTGGATTGCTAAATGGCTCTATCGACTTATCGCATTTGTTGCATCGCGTCGATATCTATGCACCATCCCGAACACTTAGGGCTAGAGAAACTCTACGGCTCGCTCAACCCCGTTCCAACGCTGGTCGTTCTGACCCTATGTTCCGCATGTCGGTTGCTTCGAATTCGACATCTCAAATCAGTGCTTCAAGGAACGTCTCCGGCTTTTGCCGTGGCCGCAGTGAATTGCGATGAATATTTTGTTTTTATTTTTTTTTATGATTTGTTACATCTTAATTAGGCCACGCGGCCCGTTGAAGATTAAAATAAATAATAATAATAATAGTCGTACAAACTTTGGGATGGGATTTGATGGATGTGATCGTGCATTCAAACTAATTTTAGCTTTAAAGATAGTTTTAAAACAAAAATAAAATTTCCCAAAATGTAAACCCACGGCTCTCTATCCAGATCGAAATACGAAGAAAGGATCTGGTAGCGTTTTGAAGGATCTGTTCACTAGTGCGTCTTTAGTGAGCTCATTTGTATTCGAATAATGAATCCTGGATGTCGGTTGGCATTCAATTACTTTACATCCAGATTCCTACAACGGTCGAATGACCTTGTGGTGAGTAATCAAAAACGCAAAACTACGTTTCCACAATGGTAAACCTCGGCGAAACAAACAATAACGAACCAGTTGGTTGGTTCGTCTAATTTTATCGTTTGTCACGTGATGCTTGTTGACAAGACTTCATTTCTCATTATTGGCCAACACGCTGCCTGAATCGGTATTACAACAGCACCCTCCAAAAACAAATCTCGAGGACACTACACCTTCGCTGTATGCAGGCCCAGTAATGATTGCTCACTTCCTCCAGATGCCTTCCTTAAGTGGCCATTACACATGCGACCGGGTTAGTGTCCTAAAAAAGTACTAATAGAAACAATGGCCGCGCAGGAAAAAAACACACACACACAATTCACAATGCGTATTAGATGCACAGCTGGTTTCTTTCTCCATTTAGCACACTTCCGCTCGCGGGGGGTGGGAGGGGCGGGAAAAACGCACGCGCTGGTCATTGACACAGCAAATGGTGACAATTATGGTTTTGTGTCCATTTTTCCACCCATAACTTGGAATCGCCCAACAATTGCAGCCAGCGCGATGCGCGCTTCGGTGAGTTTTTATTTTCCTTGTACCGAAAAGCAAGTGGCCTCCTCCTTTCTAAGTCTTGCAGCCAATGTTGCTTCTACAGAGCTGGTGCCTCTTAAAGCATTTGTTTGCAAGCGCTGGCAAAGGTGTAAATCGTCCGGTTCCACCCGAGGCGCGTGGTCGTGCGTGCCGTGTGTGCGTGTGTGTGTGTCACCTTGACGGTAAACACCAAGGGAGGCGACACCGAAGCGCGGCAAAGCATTTCGCAAAACCGGCAGGGTTTTGCTCTTTCTAAACAATGAATCTAAAATTAAGGAAATTGTAATTTGCCTCTTTCTTCAGCCCCCAAGCACAATGCTGGCGGGTCTCCGAAGGCCAAACCTTCCCAGCGTACCGAAGGGTAACGCTTTCCTAACCCATCCATGCCTGCCCTACCCTGTTCGAGTGCGCAATCGTTTGGTGTTCCGTTTGACCTCCGACCATCGGCCGTTTGTACAGTTTGATGAAGCAAATTTTTGTCAAACAATATGCAAAAGCACCGCTGCACACACGCTGCAACCGGAAGCGATCAGGGCCTGCTGGATGTAGGATTAGTTGACCGTGGCCGCAACAACGTCAGGTGATCTTCATAATCGCTTTATGTTGAATTTGAATACTTATTTGTTGCCGTTGGAATGATGATCAAGGTGAGTGCGTTGGGTTGCATTGTGTGTGTGTGTGTGTGCGGTGCAGCTGGCCGCTACAATGTCATCTTCTCGTACGGCGCAGGGGTGCATTGCCAGCCAATCGATAAGTGCACCAGTGAAGGGGGGTTGTATGTGCACGTTAATCAACAATCCACCGGATGAATTCGCAACCAACTAAAATTCATTGTGGGATGGCCGACAACGACAAGTTCACATAATCCATAAGTCCATTCATGAAACATTTGGAGTGTTTTTTATGTCCTCACGATCGAATCTTGCAACCATTTTCAATCCAGTAAATTGGCTTACACCTGTTTGCTTTAACTAAGGAGTTTTTGTCTTCAATGTCAGCCTTATGTAGCTTAAGCGTAAACAGTGATTCGCGACGACGAAGGAAGAGATAAGATTGCTTTTTTTTATTCATAAGGAACGGCTTGGCCGTATTGCTGAGATAAGATTGCTTGCAAGCAAATCAAACAGTTTCCAGTGAAAGCCGATCAGATTTCAGACGGAAACTAAGCAAGATATATATTTATAGATGGGATGAGAACCTTCAAAAACATTTAGAACACGATCATAATTATGGATACAAGTCGTCTGAATCAAAGTATACCATAGCAGCTAACTGCACACTGTACGAGCATCGAGTAGTGATTCCGAATCCACTTCACCAGGCTATTCTTAAGTATGCGTACTGGCCTGGGATAGATGTTGAAATCGAGCGCATAACGAAAGCACGAATGCACACGATATGGACCAACTGGACCCCCTAAGTTTGGCAAATATCATTGGGAATATCCGTACGCCCCGTGGGAGCGTCCAGTGACCCAATTCTATGCTTCGTATCGTTTTAGACGCTTTCAGTAAGTGGGGTGGAAATCAAACCCACAACGACCACAATCTACATCAGTAAATGCGATAATACTCGATGAGCTCTTCGTCACATATGGAGTACCGATCGCGGTAGTGTCTGATAATGGCTCTCAATTATCACCGGTACACCCTGACGGCTTGCTGCAACAGTACAGAACAGAACTCCACATTCGGCAAAAAAAAGATACGTCAGCTGAACTGTTTATAGGACGCAACGTTCAAACGCGTTTAGACCTGGGGGTGATGTCATATCAGATAGCACAAGTATGGCAAAATGGATACTGGGAAAAATCGCTGCTCATTTAGGAGAATTACATTGCGATATCATGTACGACGGCAAACATCTAAAACGGCATTTAGATCTAATCAAGTAACAAACAACTAACAGAAAATTGGTTGATGCTGATTCCTGCAGATGACCAATGCGATACGCCTTTCACGAGCCCGCAATGACAACAAGCACTAGAAGATCTGACCGACCGTCTTACGGCGCAATAATAGAATTGGGAATCCTCCTCTTAGATTCGCTCCCAAAACTACTACATATTAGTAAAGGAGGGAGGGCATGTGACCTAAGTGTAATCGTCATAGAAGTGAATGTTAATGCGAAGGATGTATATAAAAGGAACACAACAGTCATGAGGGCTATGCAGATTTAAAACAGTTTTTTCCTTAATACGAATGCGATTGGTGACTTGTTATCAAGGTCACCAATAAATTATTGGCGAGTCCATATTTGAAATGAAAGCATTCCACGCACGCTTCCTTCCTAGCATTCTGTCCAGGTTAGACTTACTTTAAACACGAAATCGAATAGTCAATTAGCTCGAAAGGCTGGTAGTATAGATGCGATTCGATCGACAACCATTAGTATTTGAGACATAGCGGCCATGAGACCGCCTCAACAGCTATAAATATATCTTGTCCATTGCTGCAACCACTTTGTACTCAAGAGCAATCATGCAAAACATACATCCAACGGGACCGAGAAGGGAAAAGCAAGACCAAAATGATCGACAGATTTTTACGGCAAACGTTGAACAGCAAACAAATCTGTCTTCTTCGGAATTGGCACACATTTTTTGCAAATCAGTTCGTCAGTTAATATATCGGTCTATCCAAAAGCGTTCATGAAGTTTTTGTGATATTTACCATCAATTAGCACAGCGGAATTTTATCTAAACATAACAGACCAGCTGAATAGTTTTATTGCTAAGTGGATTCGGTCAGAATGGGGCAGAAAATGGGACGCGATTTTAACGTTTTCGAAACGTTCCAAATCAAGCTGGAACATGTCATAACAACACTGTATTGATACATTTTATACTCGGTTGAGGCAGATTATACTTTTGGCTACTCAAATATGGATAATTTCGTACCGAATGAGTGTCATTTGAACAAGGATTTTAGGTCCATGCAGTGGCGGGTCAAGATATTTGGAGGTCCCGTGCGGATTGGCAGTCGAGGCCCCTCTAGTTGTGATTTTAGAGGGAAACAACAGGATTTCCCTCGCCGACGAGGCACCACTGACCGATGAGGCCCCGAGCGGCCGCTCCTTCCGCTCTTAGGTTGATCCGCCACTGGGTCCATGCGGATATCTGGATCTGGGAAGGATGAAATATATCATGGAAACCATGTTTTCGTAGAATCATGGCATAAAGCAATAAGCGTCAAGTTACCTATCTATTGTAATTAAAAACAAAAAATGCATGAAATAATTAGAAAACGGCCGTCACTTATTTACTGCTAAGAGTGCTGCTTACAAATATTCCTGCTCCTATTACAAGACCCACGGCAAAAGATCAAGAACTCGGATTAGATCTTTACCATGCGTTTGATCGTGGAGAACAGAACACAACAGCTCAACTCTTATTGTTTGTACATTATTTAAAGCCCCACGTGGGGCTTCTTTTGCATTTTGGGTAAACTAACCACATTAACGACGCGATGTGATTGAAGACTCATGTCCGATATTGGAGGTATCAATAGACAGCTTTCAATGGCCTTTACATCGAACAAAGACTTGCACTAGAGCGAGACTAGCTTGAGCTCCGGTTATCTTCAATCCTGATGCTCTACTTCTACTTCTCTCTTGGCCTAACGACCTCTTAGGGTATTTTTGCCATTTCTGGCTTATTATACTTGTTGTTACCGCTGAGTTGAATCGTTAGTCCTCACTATGGAGGATTAGATTAGCCCAGATAACATTAGAACCCCCCGGTCCTGCTGTGAGAAGATCGGCGCCACTGTCGCGTCTTCTACCGGGCCGCCCCTCAAACATTCGGGAGTTAGCTTCTTCAAGTCAACATCAAACTTGTAAACGGCTAATGACGTGTACAGTATGGATTTATGGCACTTTCAGGAAGCAGAACGTAATACAAATGTCAGACAATCAACTTTTAACTCTAAAAAAGACTACTTCTTCCTTGGCACTGCAACCTCTAAAGGTCTCAGCCAGCCATTTACGACTTTCTGTGACTTAATTTTACCCGTAGCAAAGTAGTCAGCTCTTACTAAGCCATGCATACATGTGCAGTTTTATTGACAGTTAAGCGATCCTCTGTTTCTCAAGCTACCGACCACTTTTATGACGTCGAAATTGGGCTAAAGCAAACAAACGAGTCTCACTAACAAGAATGTTCTATCTGTGGAGTGCCGAACAATGATAGATTACTTCGATGGGGTGGTTACTACCTCGAACGGTCTCGCGGCCTGCCATTTTTTGGCTTTCTGTGACTTAATTTTACCCGTAGTAAAGTAGTCAGCCTTACGTACGTGGTGGCGGTCTAGATGGGATTTGAACCCCGGGCCCTGCCGTGTAAAGCCCGGCGCCACTGTCGCCTCTGCCACCGGACCGCCCCAACAATATCTCATTAAAAACCCACTAACAAGTTCAAAACGAGGTTTAATCTTACAACTAATTCTTACAACTAATGCTAAATAATGACTAATACTAGACAACCTATCGAAGTTACTATAAATTGTTTTTCACAAGAGTTCAAAGTATGTATGCATTTTTTTTAAACTATTGCTATATAATAGCAAGAACTAACTAAGCGCTTAACCTTCGTATGATTGCAAACTGATTTGTTTGGCATTTTGCAAAGTAGTTTTCCTGTATTTTGACTATATATTGAATTATGAAAGGTATATCACAAATACCGTGGAGGGATGATGTACGATACCAAGGGGGAAAATTCGGCATAGTTTTTAAGATTTTGTTTTGTAATCTTTGAAGTGTTAATTTATGACAATTTGCGCATTTCGACATTTTTTGTTAGAGAGTTAGTGTAAGATTTTAAACATTTTTTCGCACTTTGACTCTGTGGCTTCGGTATTGACTTTAAATTTTAATCTTTCGTCCAAAAGAATGCCTAGATATTGAACCGAATTTTTCCAGCCTAGATTGCTGTAATTATAATTGACATTTTGATTTGGCAATTTATTCGGTGAAAAATATTGCTTCCGATTTAGATCCATTAATTTTAAGTTTCCATTTTTGGCACTACTTGGCATTTTTTTTGAAGGCCATTGTTTAGTGATTTTATGATTGTTTTGGGAGATTTAGCTGAACATGCTATTGCTATATCGTCTGCGTCTATTTTTTGGCAATTTTTCATAGAAGGAATGTTAGCCGTGTAAATATTAAAAAGAAGAGGGGATAAAGTGCCATTATTTACAAGTGCCAATAAAAAAATGTTTTTAATTTCTGTCTTTAAGAAACGTTTGAATGAATTTCATTAGATATATAGGGAACTTATGGGTTATTAGTTTATGTATCAATCGTTCATGGCAGATTTTGTCGAATGCTTTTTCCCTGTCTAGCAGAACCAGGCCTGTGGATTTCTTTTCTTGTCTTTTTACTTTGATATGTTTTGTTAATCTGTGCAACTGATGGGTGGTAGATAGGGAAGGCTGGAATCAAAACTGTTCCTTTGGGATGATGTTATTGTTGGAGGTATGTAGTCTTAGTTGGATCTCACTACATTTTTCAAATAATTTGCCGAAACAACTTAATAGGCTAATAGGTTTATAGCTTTCTGGTTGGGATAAGTCTCTACTCGGCTTTGGAATTGCAATTAGTTTAGCCATTTTCCAATTTGAAGGAAAGTAGCTGGTGATGTAGTGCAGTTTATTGTTTATTAATTTTTCATCGGTCTTTTTCACAAGTTCAGGTAGGACCAGATTAAGGTTATTGTCAAAGCTTCCTGCAGAAATCCCAAATTCATGTACCTGGGTAAAATTGAGAAGCGGTTGCAACACTTGATATTGATTGAACGATACAGGCTTTGTATCATATAATGGATCTTATGAACAACTCGGTTGAATATTACAGCTAGATAGTGGAATATTGCAGTCTCGTTGTGGAAAGTTGCAATCATACAATGGAGTGATGCATTATCTCCCTCTCTTCCTCTCTCTTCTTGGCCTAACGACCTCTTAGGACATTCGGCTTACTGGACTGATTGATACCACTTACTGCAAATGAAAACCGGTGCCACCGATTCCGGTGCATTCATTTAGGGTAATTCACTTGTTCGCTACGCCAGCAACTTCTCTGCTGATACTTGTTAAATCCTCATCGATATAGTGATAGCAAGGTTATGTGATGTAAAATATCTAATAACACAAAGGTTTGTCCTAAGCTCTTTGAATCGAGAATTCGGTATTATGCTTGTGATCGGTTGAAATTCAGGGTGTAACCTGTGTAAGGTTGCTCGTGACTTGATAGGAAACATAAGCTGGACGAAAGCTTAACTTGTTTAACTCGTAGTCATAATACCGAATCCACTTGATAGGTGGTTGGAGAAGCTTTGGGTGATTGAGAGTATATCTACCGGAGATTGTGAATGATAGATCTTCCAGGTCTATTTATGCTATGCCTTCCTCCTTGTTTTACTCGTTATTTGATAACTAATACAGCGTATGTATATAAAGCACGTACGTCATTTAATAATTTCAAGGTACAAAATCAACGAGTAAGCAGTCTGCCATCTTTACGCGCCAATTAGCACACCTTCATCGACCACTCACCCAATAAAATATCTACCGCTTCCTTGATCTTCCAGGAAGAAGCGGTCCTAACCGTGCACTCCGGAAGTCCAATTATCTAAATGAATGGTTAAACTTATGCAAACTCTTCAGCTAAATTGTTTCGCGCAGTGCAATCAACCATTGACCTGGCTAATGTCACCATTTAAAAGACAGCTACTGGGGCAGTATCCAAATGCAGATTGTTGGATGCGCATTGTTTGTATCGTGATGGTGCTTCCTTCCTCTAGACGTTTGATGGGAATGCAGATGACCAGATCGTGGGAACTGACCGACATCCAACGTTTGACACCGCAGCACAATGCAGCAAGTTCACGGCACCAATCAAACAAAAGTTGGTGCCCAGAGCTGGTCGGCCTGGTTATTATTATTATGCTTATGGTCAATGCCAGTCGTCGAACTTGTGACGTTGCACGCGAAGAATCGGAAGACTGGTCAAACATTTTTGTTTCAACGACCCATTCCCAACAGGCAGACAGAGCAGCAGTAAGAAGTAGAACTAGTCACCCCAAAACAAGTCACTCCCACTAATGACGCGGAACAACAATTATCTAACAGCATCAGGCGATTTTCCCCCTACTCCCCCCCAAAAAAAAAAGGTTCCAAACATCGTAAAAATAGCTTCTCGCGCGAAGACTGATTGACGGACGGTGCCATCGTCACCGTCTATGTTGAACGGAAGAACATAAATACGGCGTACAAGGAAAACGCCACGGCACGGGTCTGTGTACGACCTTCACCACAATCGCCACCGTCGTAGATCATACTTTTGCACCCCAGAAAAGTGCTGGAAAACTTTGGCAAGCCAAAACACTATACCATACGAACTGGCTACTAAGAACTCTGCGGCTCTGTCGCTATGCGTTCCCCTCCAGTAAGTACCATCATGCCGATGACATAATTTAAGCTTATGGTTTTTTAATTCTCGTCATCAAAACCACCTACCGCTATCGGTAGAGACCATCCTGGTGTCATGTAATTAGATGCTAATCCAACTCCACACCAGCGTGTATGCGCAAATGGCACCGCAAACGTTCACCTGTTGCGTCACGCCGGGAGCAAACTGTTTCCAGGGTAACAGTAATGCTCGCGCACAGCGGACCATCTTTAGATGCAGCAGCCAGCGACCTACCACCAGGTACAAGCGGTAGAAAAGTGGATGCTCCAGTGGTAAGCAATTTTCCACCAGACAGATTTGCGTCGTTGTATGACCTCTTGGTCCCGCCAAACGGGACACTGTACAACGGTGTACGAGGATATTTTGCTTACGAAATTTTGTTCGAAGCACAGTCCTCTACTGAACCCTAGCTTTATGGGGCACCTGGGACCGAACAATTGAAAATTCATGCATTTGACATGCTTATTGCACCATTCGGCTGACGCTGAAGTGCGTTCGAAGCATGCGTTTGCACATTGCATCATATTGCTTTAACCCACTGAGCTTAACGACCCTGAAAGTGGTGCCGATGAGGTTACGGAACGAGCTACCCTTCTATTGACTTGTTGTACCGTCAGGCGTCGTCGTCGGGTGCTGGTTGGGTAGGTTTACATTAGTCAAATGCAAATCTTACTTTACTCTCAACATGCAAGACAAAGGTGTATCTGGTGACAGTGTAATTATCGGAATGGAATATATTCTTGACAGATTTGTTTTCACCTGCAATAAGTTGGGCGAATTTTCAATAAAACCTTCAGAGCACACATGCTTCAGCTCGTATTCGTATAATAATTTTAAGCAATCCATATCTTTAGTAGCAACAATAAAGAGTAGATCTATAAGTCAAAATATGTCTACATCAATATCCTAATATATTCACAAATTTCAAATCTGCATTTTGCAATAAAATCATGTTTGCGCTGCGAGTTGCGCTTCGTGAAGATCGCCTTTGGTTGCCTTTGGTTGGAAGATTTCTCCTTAACAGCGGTCCTCAATGTATTTGATAATGCAGATCTAAAACGACATAATCAGTCGCTATGCAATTCACGCTTTAGATATCTTAGGGTGATAGCTTCTTCCAGTAACACGCATTCATCACTGTGATTAGACCTTATTGTCAACTAAGGCAAAAAGAAATTAACCCTCGATAAGAACACATTGTCCAAAAGCCATCTCTTTGAGGAGTCTTTCGACAGTGATGCATAGCCTTTCTAAAGGGAATAGGACCGGCAGACATCGATAGCAGCTAGGACACCAAATAGGAATCCCGGATCCGCATAAGACATACAAGAAGGTAACGGAGAAACAACTTCGTCCGGGTCATTGGCCAAAATGTATCAAGTCTTTTCTACTTCAAAAAAGTAGAAATGTCAATGAGGCGAGGTTCCTAGTTCATGGCGCCTACTACGAGGTCCCAAATGTGAGACTTCCACAAACAAGAGGTCCCTAATGCAAGGCTTACTTGTACGAGCAATCCAATTTCAAATTTTGAATAGAAATTGTGTTTTTATTTTTCATGATAACGAACATAAAATCGGTTTCGGATTCGATTCCGGAATCGGTTCCGCTATTGAGCTCGGACCTACTCTTGAGAATCGAATTCGCAAAATTCGGACCGCACCGGAATCGATTCCGACCAAACCATAATTTTTCCCACCACTTGCTCTCAGGATGGAGGCATGGCGTATGTCTGCCATTTCTGCCTTACTAGACTTAATGAATCCCCGTAGTTCAAATGGGATTTGGACCCCGGTTCTGCCGTGAGAAGATCGGCGCTACTTTCCTACTACCTACCGTTAGATCTCCCACTCATACGTGCTTATCAGGCGCTACAAGATCGCAGAGCTGGCCGTAACGGCTTCTCCATTGCCTTCCATTGCTGCGCATTGATGATGATAAAATATCGTCTACAATTAAAACTGATAAATGATTAATAAAGCGGATTGGTAGAGATGGACGAAATGATACAAGAAGGCACAATGTTGTTTAATCGATATAGGTGACGTTTAATTAGGTCAAAGGACAATCACATTTCTTTGATTCTCTATATTTTTTTCAAAAAAAAAAACAAATTTATTATGAATAATTAATCAGCATAAATAATCGCCCAGACCATCGACCTTTTTTGAATACCGCATCATTACCCCAATCAGAGAGAATTCACTTAACGCGAACACATATTAAAACTTATTAATCACTAAATTCTGAACATTAAATTTATCTACTTTAACGCAATAATTTTTTTCCAATAAACGATATCAGGAGATTTCTTTTTCGTGATCGATCGATTTTGTCCTTCCAAACCAGTCCACTGGCACATGGTTCTGCAACACGATCATATCATCTCGCTATAGTGCGGCATTGACCATGGTCCGTCAGCCAGTTCGAAATACACAAAAATGCTAATATCAGCACGTACGTACGTGTGCTGCCTGTCATCTCTTTCGTGCGCGGCGTGCACCATGCAGCCAACGCATCGGAACCTGTTCTCTAACATCCGCGCTCTCGAGTTGCATTCTCGTCGCCACTTGTCGCTAGGAGGTGCAACATATCCACCCGGTCCAAGGGTAAAGCGCGTCGAGGGGGCGAGAATGGTGTGAGTTGGGGAGGATTCTAACCACGATCGCATCATCACACGCCGCCTGACGACAAGCCGCTGTACGACGTTAAATTTCGCTACGGCGGCAATAACTCGAGCCCGGCCCTTTGCCATCGCGCCGGCATGGTCAGCTAGCACACATTTGCGTAGTACGGGCGAAATACATTGTAGCAACAAGTACGACTGCGCACGAGAGCGCACGACGGGAGCGGGAAGGACTTCTCTGCTTCCTCCGGCTCCGGCTCGATCGCCAGACCACTGCACGCGGACTAGGGTGTT
Source organism: Anopheles stephensi (assembly GCF_013141755.1). Classification (NCBI taxonomy): domain Eukaryota; kingdom Metazoa; phylum Arthropoda; class Insecta; order Diptera; family Culicidae; genus Anopheles; species Anopheles stephensi. The sequence goes on from NW_023405258.1 coordinate 24,766, forward strand.
AGTGCTACTTGCCCGTCAACCCCGGCGGCCGCCGCCTTTCGATTCGACCAAACACAGTGCGCGTCCCGCGGGGTCGCCATGGTCGCAAAAATATGCGCGCTCCGGCACGGGAATGCCTTTGGAGTGAGCATCAGTCAGTCCAAAGCCGCAACTCGACCCGAACGGACTCGCGCTCGCATCGATCCCGCACAAATCGGTTTTGGTCCTTCGTCCTCACCCTTTCAGCTGACCCGCCCAACACCTCCTCCCTCCCAGGAGCTGTGCCAGTGAGTGTGTGTGTGTGTGTGGGTGTGCTTGTGTGCGTGTGACTTTGTGTGTGTTGGGTACAGGAAGATACAGATTTTCGATCCATCGTGCTCAATTATCAATTCCCTCCTTCGACATACCAACCGTGCGATCGTACGGGAACAGAATCATTTATCGAAATTCCTTTTTGACCGCCCTTTCGTCATCCGTCGTACGCTTTTGGCACTCGGTTGAGGTCGCGAATTTTTCATCCGCCACTCCCGTAAGGAAATCTCGTCCACGTGCTGTGTGCAAGGAGCGACGACTTGGGACGAACAGACAACATCACCACAACGCTAATCACACGCGGTCGTACGGCTTCTCAGTTCCCGGGTAAGGATGCTGTTGCGTAAGTGTGCCTCGACCGCATTTGGCGGATGTTTGCGCCAACAGTTGCAGCGTGGCTCATCGGCCGATGGTGTGCTGCTTCCGCTGGCGGCAGTACAGCAACAGCTCAGCACTGCACCACCGCAACGCCGATGGTTTGCGAACGGTGGAGTACGCAAAACGCATCCCAAAATTCTCATCACAGGTGAGTTCCCACGCAACGGCTCCGACTCCCGTACGGCAGCGAGCGAGCGCAAACGTGAAACGTGAAGAGGGCGAGCCCCTGCTCATTCGGTTTAGCTCAATTGAGCGCTCAATTGAGGAGTAAATTGTGATGCAAGGTTAGCAACAGTCGTACGCACTCCGCCGTCGCGTTGTGGATCGCGTTGCTAGGGGAGAATAGTAGTTTAGAAGTTGTTTGCCGCCAGTCAGCCCCAACGGTTCCTCCGTGAGTTGGTGGTCTGTGCAAAACGGGCTGAACGGTTCTCGCTGGTACTGATAGTTGAGCAGATGGAAGCAAAGTTAGCTAAGCTCAAAATGAGGTATATAAAGTGTTGATTAAGTAGACAGCAAAGTACTGTACCGAGGAAGCAATGTTCGGCAAAGACCACCGCCTCATTGGTAATTTCATCTGAAACATCCAGCTTCCGCATACGTCACTACAGTGGAGTGTGTTTCGTGCAAGCCAACGTGGACGTGAAAGATTTATTTAGATGTGATACTTTGTCATGAATTTAATTAGTTTCCTCCTACCAGTGATAGATTATACATTAATAGAAATAATAAAATAATTGGGATTCAAAACGTGTAGGCAGTCAGTCTAATCGTGATTGTAAGTGATATCAAGTTCGGATAAACTGAGCTCAAGCTCTAGCTCGCTAGGTCTAAAATTGCTCAGGCCAAACGCCTCCGTAACTTATTCATTAAGACAGCTACACACCACATCTGGTCGATTATGAAAGCTTATACACCATGCTGTTTTGCAATGTAAAATATTGGTCTAAATACACGGCACTTTATCTCCACAGGCGGACTCGGTCAACTTGGTGTGGAATGCGCGAAGCTTTTGCGGGGCCAGTACGGCGAGGAAAGCGTCATCCTGTCCGACATCATCAAACCGAGCAATGAAATCGTCAACAGTGGCCCGTACATCTTCGCCGACATTCTCGACTTCAAGGGCCTGCAGAAGATCGTTGTCGATCATCGTGTCGACTGGATCATTCACTTTTCCGCACTGCTCAGTGCGATCGGCGAGCAAAACGTACCGCTGGCCGTACGCGTCAACATCGAGGGCATGCACAATGTGCTCGAGCTGGCCAAACAGTACAAGCTGCGGATCTTCGTGCCGAGTACGATCGGTGCATTCGGCCCGGATAGCCCCCGGAACCCTACGCCGAACGTGACGATCCAGCGACCGCGCACGATCTACGGTGTGTCGAAGGTGCATGCGGAACTGATGGGCGAGTACTACCACCACAAGTTCGGGCTGGACTTCCGCTGCCTTCGGTTTCCGGGTGTGATTTCTAGCGATCCACCCGGCGGTGGTACTACCGGTAGGTTAACAGTTTGAGCTCCTGCTCGGTTGGCCGGATTTTTGTCAATCAAGTGTGTTCTTATTATTTGCAGACTACGCCGTGGCTATCTTCTTCGAGGGGCTAAAGACGGGCAAGTACCAGTGCTACCTCAAACCGGACACGCGTCTGCCCATGATGTACATCGAGGACTGTCTTCGATCGTTGCTCGAGTTCATGACCGCGCCGGAGGAGAAGCTGCAGCGCCGAGTGTACAACGTCACTGCCATGTCCTTCACGCCAGAGGAGCTCGTGGAGAAGCTGTCCAAGTATATTCCCGAGCTGCACGTGAGCTATCGGCCAGATAGCCGGCAGGCCATCGCCGACTCGTGGCCACAAATCTTTGATGACTCCGAGGCGCGCCGAGACTGGGGCTGGCAGCACCACTACGACGTGGACAAGCTGGTTGATCTGATGGTGCGCGATGTCACCGAAAACTACATCAAAAAGGCGTCAAACTAAGGCGGCCATTTCGCTTTCATGACAACATTCTGGCCAACGAGCGCTGCAATAAACTGTGTATACCTACAAGAAGCAAATGGCGCACAATGATGGCACGAGTACCGAAGTCCGAAATGTCCACGATTCACAGCCACATTTGGTCACATTTGGCGGAAGTACTATGAGCAGTTCTATCAACATGCTTTGAGTCATAAGCCATAGTCGGTTTATAGCATTGAATCGCATTATTATGCTGCCACTACACGAGGACTCACCATGGTCGAGTAAGCTTAATGGTAAAGCTTAGCATGCCCTCCACCCACAGTCTCAAATTCGTGCCAATTGAATCTTTCCTTAAAGTCAAAATGTTCCCTAGACTAGACTTAGTGCACCAGCATCAACGTTCCAACTGATATTAGAATCGGACTCTTGAAACCCAATTCTCTGTACCAGCCATGTTCAACATTATTTCATCGATAAAGACCGAATATTTAAGTTCATTCGTCAAGGGAATATTTTTTTTTGGGAAAAGGGAACTCCAAAGACTACCTGTCAAGTTGGAATGACCGAAACTTGCTTGTCAAAATATGCTGTACATGTCTTGTGGTCACTTGCCATTGGCGATTCGGCACAATTTAAGGGAACCCTTCGGTTCGGTTCACTTATTTTCTTCAATTCTTCGTTAATAACACACTATCCTTATAAGCTACCTATTATCCTTACATCCTATCCTAATATCCTACTATCCTACTACCCTTACAATGAGCTGAAAAAAGAAAAATCGGTAAGTGGAAAATGTTGCCAAAAAAAAACATGGTGGTCCTATACTTATCTTGCTCAGTGTGTTGCCATCAACTCTTATCTTCTTGATAAAGCATTTAAAATATGTGGTAACACATCAGCGTCAAGAAGGTTTAGTATTCCTTTCCTGCTTAGCCTAGAGCACGTCTGTGAGACATGGGCAGATCGCTAATCTATTTCCTAGAAACTCGGTCCAGGACGGCACTCCTCCACCCACGGTTACATCTGATCTCCGACAGTTGGGTGTACGCCTCACGCAGCCGAAGTCGAAGTCAGCCACGAAACCAAGGAATTGAAGAGATAAGGTGAAATTTCATCCATCACCTTGCATGACACCTTCCAGAGCGATGTTGAACGGTAAGCAGGAGAGTCGCAGGAGAGGCTCCAGTTCCCGATGAGATTTAAACGATTCTAACACCATGTTCGACACTCTTACCCTGCACTGCAAAGCGTCCACTGTGGTCCTCGACAGCCGTATCAGCTTCCCAAGGAATCCTTATTGCGGTGTGGTATGGTGGTTTGTTTCTGCATGATCGGCCATAGGTTTAGTCAATGGTTGGAAAAATGTATTGAATCACCACAATCATCCAATTTTTCTAAATTTTCACTGAAACTCGTCGTCGTCGTCCTTGGGCACTACAACCTCGAACGGTCTCGCCGCCTACCATTTCTGGCTTTCTGTGACTTAATTTTACCCGTAGTAATGTAGTCAGCCCTACGTACGGGGAGGCGGTCTGGATCGGATTTACACCCCGATCCTGCCATATGAAGACTGCCACTCTCACTGAAACTATCGCAATACAATTGTGCGGTCATAACAAGGTTTCACAATTTAGTTTTTCCACAAACGAGAGAAGCGCCATAGCTGTTGAAACAACTGACTGCAGAAGAACATGCTAGCAACAGAATGGGCTAAGCGCCTAAACGACCTCACCCATAAGGTCTACGATAAGGTCTGGCTAAAAAAGGTCTCTGAAGGTACATACTTGCTACACAAAGCCTTTTTTGTCACTGCGCTTAGCTGGGACTCTGAAATATCTCTAGTAACCTTATATCTGCTTAAACCCTCCTTAATCTCCCCCGTACACAAAAGAGTTGGTGCAATGTAAGAAGTATTGGTTGAAACATCTACGACGTTGGTCGCATTTTATTGAATAGTATTGAGTATTACTGACAAAACTCGGTTTCGAATCTCACCCAATTCGTCCGAACTGTCGCTGGATTGGCTTTCCAGGTACGGGTAGAATTAAGTCAAGAAAGCCAGGAAACGCGAACCAATACCTCTCGAAATCTTAAACACAAAAAAGAAGAATGTGCAAACCCTTCGATAGGCAGTAACCAGAATGTTGCTATCACTCATAGCCAATTTATAAAACTATGACAATTTCCCTAATTTCTAGGTAGCCCTCAGGTGGGAGCAAGGTGGAAGCCACACTTGTTGATAAGATCGAGATAGGATTGTTTGCTCTGCAGCGTGAACGGGTCGCTGTTTATAGGGTCTCGTAGAAAGGGACTCTTGGAAGAGCATCGTAAGGTGTTGATAAAAATAAGCGTTTCAGCGAATTCAATGAGAATAATGATTGCGTGGTAAGATAATTCGTTCTTGGTATGATTAAATCGAATTGAATCTTCCACGCATTGCAGGCGAATTAAGCTTCAAATACGCAAAGCAAAGTATAAGTGCTGTTCATAAAATCTTACTTTCATCCATTTTTTTGGATAAGAAGTATTTTATCATATATAACAGTAATATAAATAGTTTATAAACTTGCTAAAACGGTTTAAAAACTAGATAAAATAGTATTTTTTAGTATTTTTTTAGTGGGGCGAAGAGAGTAAAAAAAAATGTACTTGCTAAATGTAGTTCAGAATCTATTATCAGCGCACTATCTACACTAATCTTATCATACCAAACATTCACGGAAACCTGTCCCTTAAAAGACAGCGCTCAAAAGTTGTGGAAGCTCACATTACAGCCGACCGCGTATGTTGATAGTGTTTGTCCCAAAAATGGACCAACTGGTGCTCCAGGTTTACAACACGAACCATCTTTCCCGTGGAACGGCGTTGATCATTGCTGATCAACAGGACCGGCCAGGATCCGAAAAGGATCTGGCAGCTGTGGTGGACGTTTTCAAGGGACTAAAATTTAAGTTGCGAATGTGCGTCGATAAAACAATACAGCAGCTAAGAACCCTGCTCAGTACGGTTGCCAGTGAGGATCACAAGGACAGTGACTGTCTGCTGCTGGTGGCGATGGGCCACGGAAGTAAGGATAAACTCAGAATCCAAGGACGTGAAATTTACATCGAAGATCTGTGGATCGATTTTATCGGAAGCAATTGCCCGTCCTTAATCGGAAAGCCAAAGCTCGTCTTCATTCAATGCTGCAGAGGCACAGATCATGACACTGGAACTCGCGTCGTCCAAACGGATGCCACACTGAACGTAGCAGAAGCGGTAAATGTTTGCGTACCTATGCATGCCGATCTGCTGGTGATGTACTCGTCGGTCGAAAATCACGTGTCGTACCGCAGCGAGGAGGAAGGTAGTTGGTTCATAAAGTACCTGTGCCAAGTGTTACGCAGCAATATTGCTGAAACAGACTTACTTTCGTTGTTAACGCACGTGTCGTATCTGGTGGCATGCCGTTCGACACCGTCGAACAAAGGACCTTTGAAACAAATGCCTGTTATCCATTCAATGTTATCGAAACAATTTTACCTGGTGCCCAAGTAGCTTTATTATGCTTTATTGTTTAAGAGCCACAAGGTTAGAAAATGAATAAACCGGATTGAATATCCTCTCACCCCCGTCGAGTTTCTTTTGGTAGATATTGTTATTCTAAGAAAAAATAGTAAAAAAATGACAAAACACGTGAAGGCAACAAGCATGGGCATATTATTGGTTTTAATGACACTGGGCAGACTTAACCAATCGAGTCTGAAGCCTGGTTCTGGAGTCAAGAGTCAGCACCGACTGCCAACCGGCCATACTAACTGAGCCTGAGGAAACATTGAAGAAGAATACAAAAAACCTATCGCCACGGATGAAGCTGGGACTGAGACATGAACTCTGCCCAAACCTCACGAAACCTTGTTAGCCACGTTCGAGAGGAAGATGCTCAGAAGGATTATAGGCTCTGGTGGGTCATGTCAGGAGAATGACATCGGACGACCGAGCCCTTAACGTAATTTGAGGCCGTCCACACGGACAGAGGACGCGTGGTAGACCCAAATTGCGTTGTCCTACAACGGTCCGGATCCTCCTCACGCAAGCGTCTTGAGAAAAGACCGTTGCGCTTCACATTTTGCCCCAGCAATCCACACAACTTAGTTTCGACTCAAGTATTCCGAGAGCGACTACGACTGCTGGGAATAATATTCACCAATAATATTCGGCAGACAAACTACACCAACTGGAATATTATGAAATTTATTATCAGCTGGTTCGGTTATATCGAGTAAGAAGTCTAAATCTGTACCAAATAGTGATCCTCGTCAACAGAATCCTGCTGCCCAAGATTTGGGAACATAATGGAGGTATTACAGTGCCCATTCTTCAAATGGCCTTTACGTTCTAGTAAACAACAAGATATCCTGCGGCGCATATCTTCACAGAAGAGAACAAACAGCTTCTGTATAGTGTTCAATTTGCTCAGCGGACGAATCTCTGGAGCATTCGCTTTGGCCCTATTATCAGAAAGACAGCTAGAAAAATAGGGAGGCGCTCATTCTGAGCAATTAACCCGTCGCCAACTTCGTTTTAATCAAAGGACAGTTCAGAAAATCGCTGGTGGCCGCAGGACCATCGAATGAAATGAAGCTGAAACTGCACTGATTTCAGCTACATTGTCTGCTAATTTACGTTGTGATGCACACAACATTAAACTTGAATAGGTGCCCAAGCCTTCCTTGGTTGATGAGAAAGAGACTTTTTTTGGCAAAACTTAAAATTAAAGTAATGTCATTAGAAAGCTCCGTATGAAAGATGAAGGGGCGATCCGGTGGAAGAGGCGATGACGGCGCTGGTCTTCATACGGCAGAACCGGGGTTCAAATCCCAACCGGACCGTTCCCCTATAGTGAGGACTGACTATTCAACTGCATATTATCAATGGCAGGAGGTCGTTACCTAAGGAAGCGGTCACCTAAGAGGTCGTTAGGCCAAGCAGACAGAGAGAGAGAGGGAGTATAAAAGATGGAGTGTCTAATAATCCTAGCTTCAAGAGATGGTACAGGACGTCTTAGGCCAAGATTATGCATTACTAAAAGTTTTCTCTTTAGCAATACGGCCAGGCCGTTACTAAAACATTAAAGAAGTTTAAGACTTGCCGAAAAACTGTAAACCATCGAAAACTGGTATACAAAGTTAATTTCAACGTCATTGAAATAATTCATCGAGCACACGCTCAGCAAAGGCGAACATGAAACATTTCACGCTTGAAAGAAGTCGGTCGACATAACGCGTTCGTTTATTTTGAATTAAAATTGTTACTTTTGCCGTTTATCAAATACTTTCCGTAAAGCAAATTTATTTTTTTAAGCAATCCTGTTTTTTGTATTTTAACAAAATAACTCAGTTCATTTGTTTTACAAATATCAATTTCATTACAATCACCGAACTTTCCGACCAAATCCCATATGGAAGCGCTATAAAATCTAATCCATCACAAATACACAAAATACCATCACAATCACACACGCCAAAGTCCTACCACAAAGCACCACACAATCACTAGGATTTTTTAGGAAAATATAAAAGCTTTGTGAGCATAGACACTATGCAGGGCATCTGCTTCATTGCATCCATTTTTACGTTTTGCGGAACGTCTGATTGATAATGAAAGGCCACCCTTCGTGACACGGCAGTGAGGATGTGCAACAGCTCCTCACGATGGCCAATCGCAGTCAGTACGATGCTAAGTGATTGAATGAACCAAGAACCATTCACGGGATTGCGCCACGAGTAGTGCCCATCATACGTAGAGTACATCACTAACAGGTCTGCCATGGTAGGAATCACATAGCTAACCGGTTCTGGAACACTGTCCACACTCACATTTTCATCGATGCTCATGTTTACCAATCTCACACCCTGGTCTAGCTGTTTGCCCCTGCAAGCCTGCACAAAAAACAGCTTCGGTTTTCCACGTAACGATGGACACGCATTGCCAAGAAACGGTTCCCACAGCCTATCCGCTTCGTACGACTTATCGCGCGCGTACAGTAAGTTGTTCTCCTTCCCGTGTGTCATCACCACCACTACCAGACAGTCGTGCTGTGAATGATCTTCGTTGGCAACCTTTTCTAGCATCGCTAGCAGTTCCTTTCTGTTCGGATCATCTAACGTGCGTATCTCAAAGCCGATTCCTTGCAAAGCCGCACTGATGCAATCACGATCCTTGTCGCTGCCATCTCTTTTTCTCAAATCTTTAAAGTTCACCTGGTTGATGATGAGCGCTATACCACGCCTAGGATGACTGGTGTCATAATGATCGCTTCCCTGTGCTGTAACGTCGTTGGAAGTGCTCTGCGCCGTCGGTATTGCCGAATTTGTGCTTCTTAAATTGAAGAAAATAATACATGGACGATGTGTGCCATGCCAAGGATGAGATCATGCTTACCTATTAACTGCATTTGAATCTAATTCATCCGTTGAGTGACGCAGCGATGCGGACGACTCCAATTCTTCCATCTCGATTCACCAATATCACACCTGTGCACTTCCCGAGCTATACAACGACTGCAAACTTCGTTAGCGGTTGGAGCAAATTTTCTTTGTAATCGTAGGAGCACGTTTGCTATCTATCGATAAGGCTTATCAGGACGCGTCTTGCTAGAGTATGCTTAAAGACCTGTTGATGCCGGCGATATGGTGTACTAGACTTATTATGGGCAGGTTCGGTAGGCGTGGCGATAGTGACGCTGGTCTTCACACGGCAGGCCCGGTGATCAAATCCCATCTAAGTCGCCTCCCCGTACGCATGGGATTAGATGCACTATCCTGTCAAACGCATGACACATGGCACTAGGAATTTCTGGCTGAAAAATCCACGACGATCGTGAAAATCTTAAGACACGTTTATAAAAATTTTACTGTAATACGAATACAGAGTATATACAGTGAGTCCAAAAAGAATTCATCTACCTTACTTTATCTACTTTACTTGAGACGACGTATTCTTACACAGTACAGTTGGTATGCCAAAGTAAAACTAACGACTAAAATTCAAAGTAGATGTGTCAATAGACATGCTCCAATCAAAATTGGCCATAGTTTCGTATCAAATAACAATAGTAAGACCAATGAACCTTAAAATGCTGTTTAATCTATGCACAAAAAGTATTCGTCCTATAGATGAGGTCACACACCGCGCGCCGAAGTGCCACAGGGAAGCAATTTTGGACCGCTGATGTGACACGAGTGCTTCCACCTGGAACTCACCTTCTCTACGAGAACGATGCGAAGCTGTTTCTTCCGATCCACAGTCAAGCCAACCGCATGCAGCCTTTACTGCGTTCCATTCATGGTGCTCCTTGCATGGATTAGAGCTGCATACCGACAAGTGCGCCGCCGCAACGCTTTGTAGAAAACGCAATCCGCTGCCCTACCAGTACACCGTTAACGGATGTGTCCTAGACCGTCAAAGCTGTGTCGTAGTTCTGGGACTGCTCTTTGATGACAAGTTGAGCTTCAATTACCAGTTTGAGCACGTTACAGCAAAGTACAACCAGTTAATTGAGGTGCTGAAGAAACCTGCACATGAAATCCATGACCCGATCACAGTCAAGATGCTCTAATGCTCCTACTGATTATATTTAAGCATTTTTTAAGTTTTCAACTTTCAGTTTTTTAACTTAGGGATTGTCGCTTCAAGTAAATTCTTTTCTTTCCGAAGATAAATTCCAGAGCAACGTAAAGAGAAGGCACCACGAGGATTGCGAATCGATTTCCTCGGTGCTGGAATCGATCGGACTAGAAATGGTTAACTTAACAATCTGATTGTTGCTTATTCGATCTGAGTTCAAACTTCGCCCAGAACGTACCTCCTTGAAGAGGCAACGACCATTTAGAAACTGCCGATGCAAATCATTCTTCTCCTTCTTCCTTGGCGCTGCAACCTTGAAAGGTCTCGCGAGCCTGTGGTGATCTCTGCGTGCAGGGAGGTCGTCTGGATGGGATTTGAGTGCCGTTGACGCCTTTGATGCAAATCATACAAGTTGCTTATTTCTGACATTCATCCTTAGCGACCACACAAAACAAAGCTGGCTCAAGTTCTCGGGAAGTTGCGATGAATAATCAGGCAATCGGGAGTGACAGGTAACCGGGACAGCAATAAAACAATCCCAATCAAACAAAGACACACAGCTACCGCGTCATTTTGCAAAGTTAACCTTACCTCTTCCGATAGACCACCATAGTTGCGATATCAAATCGAGCGATAACGAAACAAAAAAAAAATAAACGTAACCAGCGAAAAGCTGATAAGTCTTATCGAGGGAGATACAATACGTGTTTCGTAGAGTGAACTGCATAGTAGGGTGCGAACGTTAGAAAGTGAAATTGTTTGTCATTCAGTAGGGAAAAGACCGTAAAGATGGAAGCCGCTGACGAAAACGACTCCAAGCCTTATGATACGTAAGTGTTTGGTTTTTTTTTGCGATATTTTTGTTTAAAATTACGCCTTACGATGTTTATTTTTATTCTACATCTATTCCATTACAGTCGGCATGAAAGCAAACCACGCAGCAACACTCACCAGCGGTCGATTGTGACTGCACCAGCCGTGTCAGCAGCCATTATGGAAGAAAACTATGATACAACTCATCCGAAGCTTGGAATAGCGATTATCATTAACCAGGTGAATTTCAGTGGTATGGCTAAGCGAGAAGGTAGTGACCGGGATCGTGATAGTATTGGTGCAGTGTTAGAAAGCATCGGATTTGATGTACGCGTGTTCAATAACCTCGATAAAAAGGATCTTCTAGACGAGCTGGATAAGGTCGCTCACGAAGATCATTTGCAGAGTGATTGTCTGGTGGTGGTGATAATGACACACGGCGATAAGGATGTCCTGTACGCGTCAGATAAATGCTACCCCATCGGTTGTCTGTGGGAACCGTTTCTTGGTGATGAGTGTTCGTCGTTGCGCGGAAAACCGAAGCTGTTTTTTGTGCAGGCTTGCAGGGGCAATGCGTTTGACAAGGGAGTCAAGCTGGACAAGGCGGTGACGGACACGGTCGATTCGTCTTCGAAGCGGTTGCTTTTTCTCATTCCTACCATGGCAGACCTGTTGGTGATGTACTCTACGTATGATGGGCATTACTCCTGGCGCCATCCCATCAACGGTTCCTGGTTCATTCAATCGCTTAGCACCGAGCTAGAGCAGCACGCTCACACGAAGGAGATTTTGCAGCTGTTGACTGCCGTTTCGCGTAGGGTCGCGTATCAGTATCAATCGAACGTGCCGGACAATCTAGCTATGGATGCAATGAAACAGATGCCCTGCGTAGTGTCGATGCTTACCAAGGCGTTCTACATAAAACCCAAGTAGCGAACGAAAGCCAAAGACCATCCGACCGGTACGACATTACACCATACGCCGGCCTTACTCGACCAGTACCTGTGACTCTCTTTCGCAAGTGAATAATGTTATGCTCAGGAATAAAGGATGCTCGCCTTCCGTGCTATTGCCTTATACTGTCAAAAAAGGTGTCTATTGAATGAGTGTGTAACGTTTTTCTTTGCATTTCCTGCTTCGTTCCGAATCGTGCCTTCCACGTGCCATCGCATCGCTTGACCATGCTCTCCCGCACACAGCCCCAGCCACCACCCTCCCCATCCATCGTGATCCGTCGGCAGACATGCGTAAGCGCATCCAAACTGTTTTACATACGGTCCACGGTGGACTTCAGTTCCCAGCTAGCTTTCGACACGTGCAGCCGTTCCGGTTCGGTGGACACTGTGAACGGTGTGTGACACTGGTTGTTTAAAGTTTCCGATACGAAGAGCAAAACTGCAACAACCGCTCAAAGTGATCCTTGTGTCTTGCGGCCTTCGTTAGATGGAGATTTTCCGTAGAACTTTTAGTCCCAATCAAGTTTTCGTCCATATGTCTTCCGTATCGAAACACTGCGCCCCTGTGGTGGTTCCTTAACGCAAGTTTACTTCGGTACAATCAATAAACACCTCCGGGTGCCAATAATCTAATTAGCGTCAGTTCTTGTCGACGTGTCAGAAAAGAGGAACCATACATCAATCGTATGGTTGCCGGGCTATATTTTGAAGCACATTCATTAACTTCAACCAAGGAGCACTGTCATGCAGATCGGTGCAATAAAATTCGGCATGATACATCACAGTGCGTTCAATCACAAATTCGCCCGTCCAATTGTCAATGTGGCGCTTGCACCAGGAGTGGGTTTGTGATGAATGACACACGTGTGCAAAGCGTATGGGTGGATAGCACGTGCCTTCCAGCTACAGTGCTCTCTGTACATTGCAATGCGCTTTGGATGTGATTACACATTTTACAACACTCCAACAACTTAGGTTTTGTGCTTCAGGACAGTTTAAATCCAGTTTTCGAGGGTTTCTAGTGCGTGGTTTTACGGTGTGAAATGGATACAGCGCATTGTGTGTGTGTGTGTGTGTGTGTTTTTAAAATGCAGGTGACTTCTAGCAGAATGTGGTGAGCTCTTCTCACATGTTCCAAACGACGATACTAACGCGTAGAATTACACTTCAAGAAGCCTTACTGTAGAGTTGCGTGAAGCAAGAACTTAGTCTACGTTTGAACTTGGTAAATATTACCATTCTTAAGCGTGCCAATACGCCGTGCCGTGTTTTTTTAAAGAAATTACCTCAACAGTTCAAAAAAGTATAGGCCCATTTTTCGCGGAATGTTTTGCTGTTCCGCGTACTCTTATCTATTTTTTTTTTTGCCACTACAAGTGTAGATCAACGCAATTTTGATAACGCTTCGTCACAGCGTTATCTTTCACCTGACTTCAAACTGTGTAAACAGTTCATCGGAAATCAAACGAGCTGATTCGTTATCATCGCCCTTACTTGGTTCAATCGACAAACGTCAACCGTTCGTCATAGCTGACGCATTCGCTGCAGCCGCTGGAAATTAGATATGCCATCCAGAAGCACACACACAAACGGAGGGGACTACCAACTGCTGGATGAACAATAGGTTTGATTTTACTGTTTTTGGGCTGGCTCAACGTTAAGCCATGGTAGGTAGGACTTACATCCACCGGCATATCACCCACCCAGCTCGCAGAAAGTTTAACATTCCGAGCATCATTTAGGACCAGGCAGTGGCGATCCCGCACGACTATCCAGAGCCGGTCGCGACAGACAGTTACATCATACCGACACTCGGACTCTACCATGGCACGTTCGTCTTCTCCTATCTGTCCACGTTTCTGTCCTACATCACACCGTACGATCTGCCAGTAGGTAAGACAATTACCCGACACGAACGCCACGGGCGGTCGGGTGGCACGCTTCCTACCGTCGGGTGGGTCGGGTCCTGAGTGTTGATAAAAGTCTATTGCATTCTAGAGCTGCTGCGCGACGCTTTCCACACAAAGGTGTCCTTCCTGCAACTAATACTCGAGGTGATTGCTACCGCACTGGGAATGCGGCTTGGTGAATGGGGGCACTAAACTTTCCTACTCGGTTGCAGGCACTCAAGGTTGAGTCGGGATATATCTGCCTGATAGCGATTTTCTTCCTGATATCGCTTATTCCACTCTGCTACACCATTGCCTGGGGATGTGCGAAGGAGCCGGATGATGATCTCAACCCGGGACCCACCGTCGACGCTATCATACAAGCGGAGGAGCTATCACTTGAAGAGTCTTTGCACTGCCGGAAAAGCTTTCTGGGACTGATGCTACAGGTCGTCATACTGCTGTTGATGTAGGTTGCGTCGAACGCCATCGCTCGGCGATAACGGAGTTGCGTTGTTCCAGGGGGGGTGAGAAATGTTTGCTCCATAACTTATCGTTCATTACTCATCGTTTGCAGCGCTGGCGTGATAGCAATGTTCGTCACGAACGAACAAATTGCATCGGCCGTTGATCACACGCCCACCGTTGTGCGGTCCTCGCTGCTAGACGCGGCAACGTTCTTGCGCGACGCAGAATCACAAATGCGTTTCGTGATAGCGGAAGGACTCGCGACCGCCACCGAGCGCATTCGGAACGATCTGGAAAGCGTGGACAAATTGCTTGGCGAACCGATTCAGCACCATCTCGCACTGTTCACCGGTATCGACATCATCTTCGACTCCATCATCGAGATCAGCACCAGCAGCAGCAATCTCTCGCGCCGCATCCATCTGCTGCAGGATGCATTGGCCAGAGCAGCTAAAATCTCGTACGAAGCCGAGTACCGGCTGGACGAGCTGCAGATACAGCTTTCGGTACTGCAGCGCCAGTGCACGTTCCGTGATCGTCCGCTTTGCGACACGCTTCGGATTCGGAACTTTGAAGACACGGGACTGATCGAGCGCATTCGAAAGCTGCAGGCCGATCGCACGCTGGCCAAGCTAATGGCGATGGGTGAGGCCAGTCGCAACAGCAGCATGCACGCGTTAACGCAGGAGCTAACACTAGCGCGATCCACCTTTCGTAACTACGCCATAGACGTTAGAAACGTGACCGACAATCAGGCAGACCAAGTGCACGAGCGGCTGGAAGAATTGTCCACCGACATCCATGCGACCGTCAGTATCCTTACCCAAACCATAGGCGAGCTTGTGGAGCAGGTAAACCGGACGGCCAACTTTTCTGATTCGTTCTTTGATCGGTACCGTGAAATTGGCGCCATACTGTGGTTGGCTGGACTTGCTACCACGATCATGACACTGCTGGTAACGCTCATACTGCTGAGTGCACTCAGCTGCGGTTGTTGCCATGCGGACAATAAGGCTGGCATTACGCTTATCCTCGGCGCTATCTGCATTTGCATCGCGAGCCTAGCGCTGTCAGGGTTTACCATGATGGAGATGCTCCTCGGGGCACATGGCCAACTCTTCATCTGTCACCCGCTGTACAACGAGCCGGAATACACGGTGCTCCAGAAGCTCATAGACAAACCGGGACTAATCTATCCGACCGAACCGCAGTACGGCATCATTGGTGAGCTGCTGCGAAAGGCGGCCCCACCCGAAGCTCAATGGTCACAGCCGGTGCAAATATCGCTGTCGACGGCACTGAACGAATGCGAAAAGGGTCACGGATCGTACTCCACCTTTCAGCTCGACACACTGCTGAATCTCACCGCCAAGCTCGAGCACCGTCAGCGGCCCGACCTTGAGCGAGCGATCGAAAGTGTTGGCGCAAGCGAGGAACCATTCATTGGCTTTACCGTGCGCATACAGGGTATCCTGGAGGATATGCTGTACGATTCGGACCTCAATCTGACCGGTACGCGCATGGAGCTAACGCAACTCTCACCCGACAAGGACGTACTTACCTTCATCGATCAGCTGCTGCGTGTTTCGGCCCAGATCCAGGACGTGGCCACAGCGAGTCGCATGACAACGCTCGGTTCACGGGCCAAGCGTTTGCAGCTTTCCTTGCTGGCACCGCTCGAACAGCTGCGCAGCCATATCGTGTACCATCTGACGGCACTGGAGCTGCAACTCTCACCGTGGGCAGCACAGGTTAACAAAAGCTTGTCGCATCTGCGCAATGCCCAGACGTTCCTCGACACGGAAGCAGCCGAGGTGTGTTACAATCGTAGTGACGTTTACCGGGCCCGGTTACGGGCTCATCTGGACTCGTACCGGAACTACACGGCCACCGTGCTGAACGGGGGGTGTGCGAGCTGCCGGCCACTGTTCGATATCTTCGATGCGATGCGCATGCTGTTCTGCCACCACATTATGGATCCAATGAACGGACTCTGGTTTTCGGCCTTCCTGTGTCTGTTCCTGTGGGCAGTGGCCACACCGCTATCGCTGATGCTTTCGTCCACCTACAGGCGGCTCGAGATACTGTCCAGCAAGCTGCAACACTCCAACAGCCATCGCTACAAGTAAGTCTAAAGTATTTATAAGTAAGCAATATTTCGACAGGGGGGGTCGGATGGCCGAGGCGATAACGGCGCCGGTCTTCACACGGCAGGACCGGGGTTCAAATCCCATCCAGATCGCATCCCCGTACGCAGGGCTGACTACTTTGCTACGGGTAAAATCAAGTCACAGAAAGCCAGAAATGGCAGGCCGAGACCTCCCGAGGTTGTAGTGCCAATGAAGAAGAAGAAGAATTTAGACAGGCAGGAACTTTTAGTTGACTCCAGGAAACTGTGGTTAAGTACTCGAGATAATCTAGTTACGAGTATGTGGAGCTTGTTATTTCACAGCCTGCTGTGCTAGCCAAAACGTCAAATGACAGTTCACTTGTTTGTTTACTAAACATTTCCTCAAATGACACTTCGGCTGCTTGTTTACTAATCATTCCCGTGGACCTTTGTCTTGTCTTGTTTCAGTGCCCGTGCATCCGTCCGGGAAGATCAACGAGAATCTAGCCACTGGTCAACACAGCGGTAAGTTGGCAGCAGCATGACCGTCCTGTATACTAGTTTCTCCGTACCGCTAGCCTAACATCGTCAGCAGCCTGCCGACCAAAGAGATACTAACCGAATCATTTCTACCCCTCCTCTTTTGCCTGCCATGACTTGACATCACCTGACATCGCCACCTTCATCACGTTCATTACGAATTGGCGCCAATCAACGAAAATTCGAAATCGATTCCTTCTGGACCACCGTCCAATCAGATCCACCGTCAGTGTCATCCCGGATATAGATAGATCTAATTGGTAATTTTATGAAAGATTGACCAAATTAACGAAAGAATCTCCCCACTCAACCATGCCACCCTCATCACATGAAGTTCTGAAAGCCTTCAGTAAAGCGCCACGGACAGCGATAGAAAATCTCGTTCGAACACGTGTACACTGCCATTTCCAACCAAAGTGTTAGTAACGAACGAAAGTTAGTAGGACACGGGCGGGCGGCCGAAATGCGCCACACACATTCATACACACACCCACACATCTCCACACACACGAAAGATACGCTTGCATTGCTCTTTCTCTCCTTGCCGTTCCTTCCCACCATTCGAAAACGAACCCGGACGCAGATCCGTCTCGGTGCACGTGAACGCGGTGGCCGAGTCAAGCACCGACGAGGAGCTGCCGCACTACACCGCATCCGGAAGCGATGAAGATGCTGGCACCGACGAGGGTGCGGTCGTTATCGAGTACATCGAGCTGCGTTACGAAAACGGTGACCCCACGAACTATCGAGAGAGTTTGATCTAGCGTGGCAGGAAAACACATGCGGCGGATATTAGATTCCGATCTATTTTTGCATTCGAATATTGTCGTCAATAAAGCGAGAGAGAATATTAACAATTTCACATTTTCTTATTTGAATTGTTTTCGAGCTGGTTACAATGCGTGTAAAAATTAGTTTTTCTCCACCATGTGCCCGTTTGTTCTGCTGGGCGACACCTCGAGTATCCGTTATCACATTCGGTGCACATTCCAACATGTGATGTGGTCTTGCAAACCATTCTGCCGAGCAGATAAATTCGTGCTCATCTGCGGGTGTACCAATGCAACACTCGCCCCAAAACGACCGAACATGCGGGAAAAATGAAAACACTTTCCCTTTTTTGCTACCAACCGTACCGACGGGGGGAAACTCTAGTTCTCATCACTTCAAAAAGGGCCACCCCAAGCATCCAGAGTCTCAGTTTCGGTTCGTCTTTCGTGTGCAACTATGCGTTACTGTAGTTCGTTACTTCTGGTGATATACGTGTGTCTGTTGGTGCGTTGTTCATGGACAATGGAATCTGAGGTTCATCCTGTTCCAAAAGACGATCATCCTAGAAAACAAAACACGGGACGCCGTGAAGGACGATTTCTCGGTCTGCTTGGGCTACTTACCGGGCTGACGCTGGTGGATTCTCTCGACGATGATAGCGATCGTCCGCGACGTTCCGGGTTCGTGAAGATTGACGTTGGACATCCGGCCGCGCTCGATGCATTCTACGGTGCGTACGGTTACGCATCGCCCTACTGGACGGGCGGATCGTCCATCAACATAAAGATTCCGTTTCGACCGGCCGGAACCGAGTTTGAAACGATGGCCCTTTTCCCGTTTCCCAGCCATTTCCCGCAACACGGGCCGTCACATTTTGGCACAGGACCGGCTTCGATCGAACCGCGGCCGACCATTTTTTCCGATCCCATTCCAAGCGCGTCCAACGGTTCGGCGGTGAGTTACGAAAGACTGCAACGATCGATCAAGCAACGAACGTATAATTCGCTGTGCTCTATTTGCATCCGATTTAGGGAACAACTGTAGCAGATGATGTAGATCAACCGTCCGGGAGAAAGCAAAAGCTTACCTCTAGGAAAGCTGCAACCACGAGCAGAAGATCACGGCCGAAGGTGAGTCCTCCGAGAACGATTCGAAGCACGCTTCGAGCGGATGGCGAAACGGATGACGATGAGATTAACGCCACTACCGTGGAGGAGCCCGAGGCAACTGAAACGATCGAGACGCAAGCACCGCAGGAAGCTATGGAACCGTCCGTTAGTAACGATGCCGAAGTTTCGTCCACTAATACACCGTCCAATCATCACGCGCCCGTTTCGGAGGACCCCGAACCAGCCACCCCGGCGTCCCTGGTTCAGTCCGAGCTCAATTACGTCACCCAGCCGATAATTCCCTCGTCCTATCATACCCATCAGCACAGCCTGGCCGATGTGTCCGCGATCGAGCTGACGACGAGCGCCGCCGACCTGCCGTACGATGCCACACAGTTCCAGCCCAGCCGGGCCGACCACTGGCAGGACTATTACGTCAGTGTCGCGCAGGACAGTGCCAAACGACAGCATGGCTTCCTGCCGATCGCTTCGATCGGGTAAATTGATTGCACACTCAATAAAAACCGTTCCGCTTCGTTCCTGAAGTTCCATCTGCTTCCATCCCGCTCGTTCGTACCGGTTAGGGGTTGTCTCGGCACTCGGCCCGTGCCTGTGTGTGACCTGCTAATGTTGCGAATCTTAATGACGCTTACGTAACGCGCAGCAAACGCAACAATGGTGGCCACCAAACGTGTCGCATTATGCTCGGTGCCATAATCCACCTGCTGCGAGTGGGAAAGTGATTTTATGTCTCGCTAGACCTGGAACCGGACATGTACCTCTTGGGTATGTCCTTCGCCTAATGGCGGTACTTGCAACCTCGTTCGCTCTCTTTCACACTACCCTGGTGCACTTGCTGCGATCGTCAGATAGTATGGGCTGGCACTGTTTTCAAGTGGAGGTAATAAAAGCCAAAGAATAGATTGCTACACCAACCTACTCACATACGGCACCATCTCGACCTGCTGCTTGTTATTTGGCTCTTTGTTTTGGCTCACCAACTAACGATTATCCCTGCCCGGGGGCGGAGGACCGTACCGTGCGCTGGGTGGGAAGGAGAAGGGTTGCGAACCATCCGGGGCGTCACATGTCTGCCACGGTGGCGCACGGACACTTTGTACCTCGCGCACACACTGCTGCATCATGAATTGAAGGATCCGTACCTACGGCCCGGAATGGTGCTGGGTGGAGCACTCTCTCGTTCAACGCCCTCGGTGGACACATCATGGTGGACGATGACTGGGGTTTTTCCCAGACAGTGTTCGTTCATACGCACACAGCTCCTGGGTTTTGATGGGGTAAATGAACGACCCAGTCCCAGTCATGAGCGGGTGCCAGGTGTCTGCGCGTGTTGGTTACAGCATAATGTCTTGCTACCGGTAAAAAACACACACAAACACACTCGAAAGGACATACCATTTGTGGTTGTCGTAGCCTATGCGTTGGTTTTTTACAGAGGTAGCAGTGAGTCCTTGGAAGCATACTAATTATGTCTCAATGTCCTAGCCCAACACAGTAAAAAATCAATGCAATGCGTGCCTGTGTGCCGGGTTTTATTATTCACATTATTATATGGCGATCCTGTGCATTTAAATTAAATGGATTACATTGAGCCACTGACTTGCGCGTACCGTCTAATCCTCCCTATAGGCTCGAGAGGGTCGGGATTATCTTCAAGATGTGTGATGACCTTTCAGTCAGTCTTTTGCTTAACCCAACGTCAATATATCATGCCCGTGTCTCGCGAATATGCAAACACACTCCACTTTTTTTTTTATTTTTCGTATATAGATTGGCCAGACGTGGCCCTTATCGCTAATTTAAAAGTAAAACATACCAAACTATTCAACGCACATGAATACGCCTTGTTCAATAATGAGATATGTTGGTGCCGGTCAAACAGCACGTAACGCCAATTAAATCCAAAAGCCATCGACGTCAAAGGATCGTTCTCGCTATATGCACGTCTTTTAGGGTCAATCATAAGTATTCAATGCTAGGAAGAACATTTATACTAACTGTAGCCAGTAGATCAAGTGCATCTCACCAATAAGGAGCTTAGACATAAAAATGCATTGTGCAGTATCACGTCTCCTGATGTAACTAATTGTAACTAATCCAAATAACAAACAACTCGTACATTATTAAACATATTAGAGACTTAACCGTTTATGCCATTAATCGAAAATCACTAAACTTCTCCGTATCTTACTTCTTATTTTTTTATTATGTTCAACGATGTAAACGTCAATACTTAAAACAAAATGACTGAAGAATGCAACTTTAGTTGATTTTTTCGATTTTCTGTCTTTCTATCAGAGTGTTTCTTAATAAATCCGAGTTCTAGAACCTTAGCTTCTTATAGCACAGTTTCCCTATACGTTAAACTCCCCGTGCATCCATACAAACGAGAAAGCTATTTTAGCCCTTTTGGTACAACGATCAAACACCCTTATCGTTTAATGATCTTACCACGCTCGTAAACGCTCGACGTCCCGACGACGATCGCCCGCCCCAGATGCGTGTTTGTTTTGGTCCGGCTACCCCCGCTCCGTGACCATGTCCTGTAACTGTCTGTTTGACGCCACTCGCTCCAGGGCAAAAAGGCACCTTTTAGCACCATTAGCGATCTGTGTCACGAGAGCTAATCAAACATGCTAACCAATCCGACGATCGGGACCCACGGTGTGGTGCCGCAATTAATGGGTTCGTTTCGAGTTTTTTTTGTTGGTGTGCTCTTTATCTTCTACGCTACGCCATAAAAAAGAAAGGCACCAACATTGTTTAAAGCTTTGTTGTCCGCCATTGGCTAAACCGAAAGGATGCACATGTTGTTCCGCACAGGAAGTTCGCTCGCCAACGAACCGAACCGATCGCAATGTACACGAGCCGGCGCCCCGACCATTTCCGGGCACATCGTTTCGACATCCGACCTGCAGGCTACAGGCGCGCGCTGCAGACAGCCGCAGAGCCTGCCGGTTCCCGCACCGGCGTAGAAGGCGTAGACTGTGTGTGTCTTTCAACCCCGATCGGACTGGTTGGTGACGGACGGCTCTACCCTACGCGCCCACGTATCGATCAACAGACTTTGCCTTCGAAAGTCGAAAAAACCAAACCAAACAATCAAATGACGAGCCTGATGGTGGCCGTAAGGATGAATGAGAAGGACGGGTATGTGCTGCGGGCAAAAGCGAGACATCCTTCGTCGTGGCTCCTCAATTAGTGCGTTGAACGACACGAGAGCTAGCCAGGCTCCTGCAGACGTGGGTAGCAAATGTGAACCAAGTGCCCGGGGAAGGATATTTAAGAACGCCTGCCACAGGTGCTACCACTATCAGTTCATTCCGAGATTTCGTCCTTACAGCGTGCAACAAACGAAATGATGAAGCATTGGTAAATCGACCGATCTATGATCGAAGTGTGATCGAAAAGCAAGTCGTTAAGTCAAGTGCAAATCTCAGTATCGAAACCCAAACAGTTATCCAACAAGTGACAATGATGGTGGTGAATATGTGCTCGTGTGCTACAATTGCTCTGTGCCTATTCGTGGCAGCTACAAATGTCTCCAGCTATGCAATAGGTACGGGATCTTTACAATAAAAAAGTAAATGTGCTCTTACTGTGAAATCACATCTAATGATCGTTATTATCATCGTTTTTCTCGTCTCAACAGATCAAACCGCATCGTCTGATGATGCTGCGCTCCAAGTATTGAATGAGTTCCGAACACATCTGGTTGCTGAAGGAGCGATTCTTGCGTCTAAAGGTAAATATCAGCATATGACAAGCTACAGAAAATGGCTGTGACTGAGAAATGAAGCATCAAGAATGAAAGCTAATAAATCATCGATCTCTCATTCACAATAGAACTCACACTGGACACCTTCGATGAGCTAGAAGTGTTGCGGTTACTTCCAACGATCGTCACCTGCATGAAGTCTGATGCCTTGTCATCCATTGAACAGGATGCATTTGAACATATCTACGGCAGCATCTGGGAGCTAGTGGTCGAGGAATCGCAACGCCACCGAGGACAACCGCGTAATCCAATCCTTACCGCTCTGCTAGCTTCCCCCGAACTGCGTCACACTCAGCCCGAAAATCCACCGCAACCCTCCAACGAAATTAGCCCCAACGGCATCACGAAGGAAATCAAGCCAAAGGCTCAAACTGCCGTCTCTCGGGAAGCTCCAGCACAGCGTGTTCTTCACACGGCTGCAGCGATCGTGCAGAAGTATTATCTACGCCAAGCAAAGCATAAGAGCAACTTCAGGCGCAAATCACAGCCGGCAGCTCGTCGGCAAGCCCCCCGGCTAAGAAGCGCCAATGTGCACACCAAACAACTGTCCGCTGATTCGATCCGTGTGACGATCGAACTGCCGCGCTACAAACGGTCGATAGCGAAACCTCAGCCATCCGCCACCGAGGACGAGGAGGACGCCGAAATGGAGGCAAAGATTTTGGCCGCCATTCAGGCCCAAATTGGCAATCCCAGCCTTGAGGAGGAGGACGACGAAGAGGAAGAGGAAGAGGAGGAGGAGGTGCCTTCCCAGCTGGAGGAAGATTCGTCCGAGTATTTGGACGATGAGGCCGACTATATGGGCGTGCTGGATGACGATGATGACGACGACGACGATGACGATGATGATGATGAAGATGAGGCTGACGCGTATAATGAGACAACTGCGACGAAGCGTGCGCTCTTCCAAGCGAATGCACACGACTTCGAGAATCCTTCCTTTAATGAGCTGCTGCTGTTGGCCGCTCGCCATCGTGCCATTCAGCAGCAGCGGTTGAAGCAGCGCCAACATCTCGCCTACCGTAAATCGCAACCGAGTCGGCACAGCAGCAGCTACGAGGATTACTAACCCTGTGGGATGTTGTGGGCAGTGGTGATCGCGTGTCCAAGTCAGTGCAAAAACGGGCGGATCAGCAACGGTGTGTGGAGCATATCGTGTGGATGTACGCCAGTCGTAAGCTAAGTCAAAACCCTTATCGTACAGCGCAACATTGATGTTAGATACAACAGAAGAGGCATTAGGTTTAGAGTGTAATTATTGTTGTTATAAGCTTGAACATTGTACATATTACCGTTTACAAACATTAAGTGCAATCAGAACGATCGAGTAATAAACTATAAGTGTTATTTGTGTAAATTATGTGAGCTCCGTTTTTTTTTCGATTCCAAAGACCGAGGTTCAAAGTTCCATCCCTAAATTGAAATTCTGGAAAGCCATAAAATAGTCGGCATGACCCAGAAGGTCGTTAAGCCAAGAAGAAAAATATAATTCAAATTGAAATATTATCAATTTTGGCTTCTTTGGCACTGCCTTGTTTTTTAGTCCTAGCTGCAGACGGGAAGATGGTTGACGCGAAATTTAATACCGAGCCTGCCATGTATAGATCGCAGAAGTAAACGCCTCAGTTACCGTACCGCCTTAGAATGAGGGGATTGTAGGATAACATGCTCTATTTATCTTTATTTAAATTTCAAAATATATACCTCATTTTTGTGTAAACAGGCACAGTTGCATTTTGGGATAATGATCGGAGATGAGGAGGTTCGGATTATTGCGACACTTTGCTGTTGCGGGTTTGCTTCTTCATCCTTGGCACTACAATCACGAGATGTCTCCGCCTGCCATCTAAGGCTTTCATTGACACGATTAATGAATTCAGCAGTTACTAGACTCAAAAACATCATATACAGCTTTAAATACCTGACACATACGTAGAAACGGACCACGGAGGTAGCATTGCTCGAGTGTGGAGCGATCTGGCTGGGAAGTATCAGTTAATAGCGGGGAGAAGCGCTGGACAATCAATGCTATGTTGAACGACAAATGTGCTTGCTCGAGACGCTCATTAAGAGGAGGCAGCCCAAGCATCAGAGCACCTAGTTCTGTATTCAAGACGGTCCTGCAAAGGACCGGAGTGCAAAACGAGAGATTTTGAGTTGTATGGACTCTAACCGTGTGAGGGCACGTCGTTCGTCTTCGTGTCTCGGGATTGATGGTCTCGGCTGTATCGTAGGTGGCCACAGAATGTATTCTTCCAGAAAATGAAGGAGAAAGATATAATTCACGTGAATGGCAGATTAAGAAATGTGGAAGGGTTAAGGAATGTAGACGAAGAATCCGATCGTGATACCGAAAGGTCAAAATGTAGACGATTCTGTTAGTTACATCAAGGACCTGTCGATGGTGCTTTCTGAAGGCAAAGATTAGCATTCCGCGGATAATGCAAAAATCAGTCAAATCCGCAGCGTCAGAAGGCCACCTAAATCTCTGAGCCACACTGAGTGAGTTCGATTTCTGGTGCAAGCGCACAAGCACGAGTCCGACGATTCCGAAGATATTCTCGTGAGAAAGGACTGTGTCAAGATTTTGGCGTGTTTTTTTTTTTAATACGAGGCTGTCGTTCGAGGAAAGGCTCGATTATCTTTCGAGAATCAGGTAGAACAGGGTTCTACCAATTACTAAGATTAACACAGGATTTCCGTGATCCCCTCTGAACCAACTCTTCATACTCCTCCCTGATTCGATTGCTGATGAAGGATGCAAGCTTAGTGTGGTGACCTTTCTCAACACGATCCTTGACGCGGCTTGAGATCATTCTACCTAGAGCTTTGAGCTCGTAGTCTAGATTATAGGGCTAGGTGTCGGCTACTGGCGCTAACGTAGCTTGATAAACGCATTCAGCACGACAGACTTGGCTTCATCATTCGAATCCTCAACGGTACCTTCGTTTGTCCAGCGCGCCTCTCGTCGGTGGATCTTCTTCTGTGCAGGCATTCATTGCTGGAGAGCATCTAAACAGCTCATCAAATATTTCTATGCGCATAAAATTTTCGACACATGTGGGAATCGACAGTTAGGTCGATGAAGCACCATCTGCTGCGTATTGTGGGAAAACCATCGATCTCATATGAATTAGTTGAGTGATTTCAAAGTACAAACGCTTGTTAAGTTTTTAACTGGTTATAATATGGAAGTTGACGACTAGAACTTACCGTTAAACCTCCTGTACCATTGACAACATGTGCAGTAAATAGCTCAGGAGGTTTAGAGATTGAAGCCCCTTTAGTACCTTTGGCATGTAGAACACTTCAGTGGCAACTACAGTCAGATCGAAATAAAAAATTTTCTCTATCTTATCTGTAATGAAGAACCTTCAAGGATATTTTCTCTGCTCGTCCGTTCCAGTAGCAGTAGCATTGGGAACCAGAGTAAAACGAATATCACGAATAAGAAACCTTACTGATAAATCCAGAATGACCATTGCAATTGTTGCAACAGGCTAGAGAAGAACGACCTGTTAAACCATTCCATCATATTTATATTTATTCTTAAGTATTTCAGCAAATTATTATCGACAAAAGATAGCATGCCAACTGTCTCCGCATTACTTATAATATTCTTTATTTTAATTATCCATTAAACCGCTCACACAATTCACAATAGTTTATACACAACAGTACTCCTCATCTCACTCGAACAGCAATCTAACGATGCTGCCACAAAACTTCGAGTGCATCCTGTTCCATCTTTTGGAAGTGTTTTTCCTTAAATTTCTCGTACTGACGATCACGTTCAATTCTGCCGTTGGACACCATGTTTGCATGCCCATCATGATTGCCTACCATTTCCTCATTTTCCCGGACGTATCGCTTTAACCAGCTTAGCTCGGCTCGTTTCCGTTCCAGGATCGCCGCATGATGGTTGGTTGTGCCGTAGCGAAACACCTTCGGATAAAGGCCCCAGCTTTGCAGCCGTTCCCGGTAGGTAACATCCGTCCAAGGGTTTCTCCTGCCGGACACTGCGGGCAATGGCACAAACATCCAGCATAAGCTTTCCAACGACGTTGTTCTATTGGCTTTGTTTTGTACTTACATTTTCGTGCAAACAAAGGACTGCTTCCGGTTAACACCATCAGCAGCGTGCACAACAGAGCGCTCAGTATGACTTTCATTTTTTAAGCTAGATTCCACGAAGGCTCTCACGATCCTTTCCCTTCCGCTTCGCAACAGCAACTGATCCATCTAATCACACCGTACCCCCGAAAGTATCCCGGAATCTTTCAGGTACACGGATTCTGGGATTGGTGAAAATAAAAGTAACGGTGCTCGCAAATGCACCTACGATTCCGTGCGCATACGATCTGCCTCAGCCACCATCAACGGCCACAGGTCTTCGAAAATCTCAGCCAATGCATCCTTTTCCTCCGCTGTAACATTTTCCATGCGCAGTTGCTCGATAATGTGCGGAATCAGGGCGGCCATTTCCGGGTCCTTTACCAGCACTGCCATCGGTCCGCTACCTGCCACTGCAAGGAAGATACAAAGGAGAAGCAGTTAATACTCTTGCTGCGTTTTGTTTGCTAACCTTTTTTTGTTTCACTTTGTTTTGGTAAATGGAAAGAAGAAATATTTACGGTGCAATCAACCCGATACTTTTCCTTTCGTTTGCACGTAATGCCTGCAATCGTCGGATCGTTTTTTTTTTATTGTCTCCTTAACCTTTTCTCCGTTGCACATGGTTAAAATCATCTAAGCGATTAGTGCGCCCTCTAGGTGTCAGCTGAGTAACTACCACTCTACTCATGAATTGAACACGCAGCGTAATTACGGAATTCAGTAGGACGTCCGATTCCTCGCAATATCTGCAACGGAAGCTACTCCTCAATGTTCTAATCGATCAGGAAACTTACCTTCACCATCTGAAGGGCCAGCTTTATGCAGATTCATGTCTTCCGTTAGAATTATCAGCTCCGTTTCGTCGTCGTCGTTGTCCTCCTCGTCGGAATCGTGCTCCTGCGACAGCATATCTGGTCCCATGCTTAGCTCGTACTTTACATCACTCCCATCGGGTAAAAAATCAAGCTGTTTATCAATTTGCAGCCCCTCATCGAAAGGTCGTTCCGTTGGCAACACTTCCTTTACACCCTCGGTACTGGTGTGCTCCTCGTCTAAATCGTAATCGTTCACCACGGCTTTATTTGATGCGGCAGGCATTTGCGTCACGTACACCACATCCACTGGGTTCGGTACAATGTCCGACCTTAGATCCGCCACACTCCAATGCACCTCGTTTCCCTGCACCACCGGCTCTGTACGGTCCAGTGTGTCTGGGAGTTTCTCGATTTCATTAAACACTTCACCTTCCGACTGCACCACACTCATCAGTAGACTTCGGAAATCGTTGAACGCTGCTCGTATGCTGCCCTGCAGTGTCTCCTCCATTTCGTCACTTTCCGTACCGGCATCCTGCAGTCCGCTGAGCGTCTTCACCACGATCGGGAACAACAGTCGAAAATCGTTGGCCAACTGTTCCTTGATCGGATCCCGCACGGCATACTCGCCGATGTTGAACACTTCCTCGAACCCATCGACACCGGACAGCAACCGTTCCAGCTCGTCGCGCAGCTCTTCCTTCGTTAGCCGATCGATAAGATTGCTTAGAATGGTCGTTGGCTCTTGGTACGCTGGCCGGTGGTAGGAACGCATCACCTGCACCAAATAGTACAGCTGGAGCAGCTTCTTCGCGTATGGATCAACCGGTGTCACATCTTGAGGTGCGTTTTCTGCATCCGGTCCAGCATAGTTTTTGTCTCCAGCTAGTGGTTTATTCGTGTAGTAAAGATCTAAGAAATGTATATACGTTGGTTAGATATCGCTGATAAATGTGACGAAAACGATGCTACCCTACTTACCACGATCACGATTCACAATCACATAACTCCCCACGGTCCGGGACCAAACGACGAGACAAACAACTGTTAGCAGCTTCATACTTGCAGCAATCAGAACGACACCTTCCCTTCCAAGCACGACACACAACTGAAGATCGCTCGAGACACGACACGATCATTTTATACTTGTATCAGAACACCATCGTACCCTGCAACAGAAGCAGGCACTAACGATCGGACAACAGCGTCGTCAGCGAAGGTAGCAGCATTCGGCGATCCTGGACTGACCTGTCGTTCACTCTGCCTACCTGCCCAGCTTCGAAGAAACGGATGAAAATAAATCACGAACAAAGCGCAATACGGCTGCCCGCCGGTGGTCAACTTCCGTTGACTTCTACCCTAGGTGGTCTGTCGATCGCCTAATACCCATCTGCATTACCCCCGGTGATTTTGCTCGCCCTCGCCACAGCCTCACCGTTTACGCCCTCTTTCTTTTTTTCGTTGCCAGATGATCTTTTTATGGTGCTGCTGTTGAACTGTAAGCAACGATAGGCGGGCGACTGGCTCCAGACACTGACATCTAATTATCGCGGTGGATTGCATCGTTCACCTGTTTTTAGTTCTATTTTTTTAATGGGTGCAAAAATTCGCTCTTCGTGTCAGTATCCGTATTTTACGAATTTTTTGAACCCTTTGAAGATGCTAGGTGAGTGTCGCAGGTAGAAACCATCAAGTGTAGGGCAACATTTTAGAATGTTTTAAGAATCTTAAGAACACTAAATAAAAAAGGCTAAATTAGTCTAATTATTTAATTATAGTGTACGTTATATTTATAAAATGATATAACATGATGACAATGATATAAAACATGATATTGTTAGTAAAAAATGAAAAAAACATCATTTAAAACACGTTCAAGGTGAAGATGCTTAACTTGACTTTTTTTCTAAAGTGGCTCTACCATCTCGGGAGGTCTTGGGCTACCTTGTCTAGCTTTCCTTGACTTGATTTTACCTGTAGCTGAATAATCAGTCCTGCGTACGGGGAAATGGTCCAGATGTGATTTGATTACCGGTCCTTCCGTGTGAAGACCGGCGCCTCTATCGCCTCGGACCCCAATTGGACTACGCAGTGAATTTTATAATTGTTATTGAAAAATTATACGGACCCCTTGATTTTGTTGAAGCAGCTTAATGTTTAAACACATAGTAACACAAACATGTAACATTAAACTACGAACTCACATGGCAAGAAACGGATCAGGATTAAGCCGTGAACGGCTTTCCTCTAGTTCAAGTACTCTCCTAGCTAGAAGCGTTCTCATCCGGATGTAACGGTTGAGCTGGGATAGCATATCCTGCGACTCGATCCGTTTATCCATAAGCTTCAATATGAGCTGCCTCAGCGTAACTTAACAGAGGAGCACACATAGACAGCTATAATCAACTGGACTCGTCAAAAAGCGTAGACCAATTGTCGTGAAAGTCTTTTGGATGGTTTCGAGACACGCCGGAGATCGAGCAGACACAAGGCCACCACATTTCGGATGAACACTCTACTACTGATCGAACTAGCAATCAGTAGGGCGTTTTTGTCGACGTCACATTGTGGTGCCGATGTGCTCCAGCTGGCCATGGGAGCTCAACCTATCGTCAAGGATTAACAAGGTCTGATGTCATCCCTTCTTATTGACGCCAAGGAGGCAATTGCTCCTGTGTTAATCCGCCTATTTACTAGGTCGGTGGTTACAGGAGTTTTCCCTCACTTTGGAGATCAGCTTGGTTGATTCCTGTGTTTAGGAAGGGTTGTCGGACATCCCCCCCTAATTATCGAGGCATATTAATCCTTTCTACAGTGTCTAAAGTCCTCGAATCTGTTATCTATTCTGCTATCCTCACATTTGTTTCCCCTTTATTCTCATCCTCCCAGCATGCTTTCGTGCCTAGACGCTCCACCCTGACGAACCTCATGTCGTTGATGCTCGATCTGTTTCCTCACACAGCTCAACACTTCCGCGGATTTGGGGTGTGGCTGGATGACAAACTATCCTTCGTACCTCTTCTCAACTCGGTCCTCGATAGAACTAGCAAGGTGTTGGGGCTCATCACACGTATGCCTACTGAGATTCGTGATCTTAGAGCGCTGTACTGCTGCTGTACCGGTCGGCGTCACCGCTATGAATAGGTTGGAGAGGGTGCAGAGGAAGTCCACTTGAATAGCCGTAAGGCGTTTATTGAACAACTCCAGCGCTACCTTGCCTTCTTAGTCTATGCGGTGTCAGCTATTGAGTTTGGTTATACTTGAGGATCGTGATGGTCATGCCAGCATGTTATTTATAGCCAACATGCTTCTTTCCAATATCGACTCCCCTGCCCTTCTGGCAGCTATCCCTTTATATGTCCCTTCCCACCGCTTACGCGAACGTTCAGCTTTGCATATCCCTTTTGCGTCGTACGCGGTTTTACCACAGCGATCCATGGACGCGCGCATTATTGGCGTTCAACTCAGTGGGTGATTTGTTTGATCACCATGTTTCTGTCAATTGTTTCCAGTCTCATCTCTTGTCAACCTTATCCTAAAGTTTTTGTCTAGCATTCCCTCAAACCCACTCCTACCCGTTTATTTTGCTTATGTGTTTCCTTTTTACTAACTACTAAGTGTTTTCTATGTTTTTTTAATTTGCAATTGACTTTGTATAGCCCTTGAGGCAAACAATTTTAATAAATAGTAATAATAATAATATTAATAATAATAATGATAATAATAAAAATGATAATAATGCATTCTCGAGACATAACTCCAGGGCCATTTGCGGCCCTCCACCTCCAGGAGCAAAATTCTCCAAAACGGCGACCCCAAAAAAGCAGTAGCTGGTCAGTTTGGCTTGGTGGTTCAGAAATTTTTGTGTTTTCGGCGTAAAAATGCAGCTACCGGTCGAGAGAGTCATTAGTTCAGGAATCCAAGCACGTGAAGCTAGGCAAACAGTATAGTATGTAGAACGCTGCACAAGGCGGCCGAGATGTGCTAGTGGAGGGCAGCATCGAAGGCCTTATGGCAGTGGCTAACGAATTCAAAGAAGTTGAGGGTTGCTCCAGCGCTCGGGAGTGAATCCGTGCAGATAAATGCTGATGCAATTCTAAACCGAAGTAAGGAATGACTCGTAATCGTGGAGTTCGAAAACTTTGGCCCAATCACTGAGCGTTATAATGCCACGATAGGTAGAGGCATCGGATTTGCAACCTTTCTAAAAATCAATAGCTAACCAA
This sequence comes from Anopheles stephensi, assembly GCF_013141755.1. Taxonomy (NCBI): domain Eukaryota; kingdom Metazoa; phylum Arthropoda; class Insecta; order Diptera; family Culicidae; genus Anopheles; species Anopheles stephensi. The sequence goes on from NW_023405258.1 coordinate 56,613, forward strand.
GACGCTTTTCATTGAACCCGATAAACCCGGATGGATGCAACAATACGGTAGAAAACATCATTCCAATATTGTGGATGGGATCCCGTCAGGGCTCGGTGTAGACGATGATTTCATGAGCTTGATTGATCGAATTTTCGACCGTCCACAAGGACAGAGCAGAAGCGTAAGGATCAAATTACTTACTTACTACTAAGGCGCTACAACCACTTTGCGCTCTTGGCCTGCTGCAACAATTCTCGATACCGCTCACGGTTTAGCGCCGTCGTCTGCCAATCCGTTATCCCGGCCGTTCTGGCGGACGCATCAACGCCATCACTCCATCTCAATTTGGGCTTACCACGCCTCCCATGTCCGTGTGGATTGTCTAAAAGGATTTTTCGGGCTGGGTCGTCCGGTGTAATTCTCATGACGTGAGTCTAATAAGCTGCACGATGGTAAGATCATCGTATTACTCGTAGAGCTCGTCATAGTAGCGGCTCCACTATTGTCCTTCCACACATCCAAGGGGCCAAAAATCATTCCGATCATCTTTCTCTCGAACGCGGCTAAGAGGCGTATGTATGAGTACTGGAACTATAAATGTTCTGTACAGGTATTTGGAGTGGAGAAGTTTCCTCAGGCTGTAGTATGACCGGTTGGCAGCGAACCCCCCCCCCCCCCCCGCGTAACTCAACATCAATGTTGTTGTCGGTGCTGACTTTTGACCCCAGATGGGTGAAGTTTTGGACGACTTGGAAGGTTCGGTCACCTATCTGTACATCACCCCTGCGTAAATCAGTGTTTGTTAGCAGGGCCGCTGGCGGTGCTAGCATCATTTTGGTTTTCGCCTCGTTATTCTCCAACCCGAAGTTTTGTGCCGCACGCTCGATCCTTTGATAAGCTTCTGCTACATAGGAGAGCCTCAAACCAATGATGTCTATGTCATCAGCGTATGCCAGGATCTGGATTGACTTATAGAAGATGGTCCCCGAAGTTTCCACCTCCGAGTCGTGGATAGCTCTCTCTAGCGCCAGATTGAAAAGGAGACAGGCAAGCCCATTTCCCTGGCGCAGGTGATTGGTGGCAGCAAAGGGCCCTGAGAGTTTTCCATCCACCTTCACCTGGCATGTGATGTTGGCCATTGTTATTCTTACAAGCCTGGTAAGCTTGGCCGGTATTCCAAAGAGCTCATTGCGTCGAACAGTTTTACCCTCGCTATGCTGTCATAGGCGGCTTTAAAATCAATGAAGAGATGATAGGAGTGAAGCTGCTGCTCCGCCATCTTCTCCAAGATTTAAGATTTAAGATTTAAGGATCAAATAAATGTCTGGCAATTTCGTTGCTGGGAAGTGATGTAGATATCTACAACTGGCAAAGACTTGACGGATAAGTAAATTAGTAATTGTAAGCGGAGTATTAGTAAAGAAATCCCTCTCTTCTTGGCCTAAGTACCTCTTGAAGGTCATGCTTGCCATTTCTGGCTTACTAGACTTAATGATACCACGTACTTGCATAGGCAGTCCTCACTACGGATGAACGGTCCGGACGGGATTTGAACCCCAGTCCTGCCCGTATGAAGACAGACGCCGTTGCTGTCTATCTACCACCAATCCAATTGTTCAATCACTTTAAATATTCTTAAACAGACATCATGTGGCACGTAGAAGTGATCCTTTTTCGCGCATTGCTTTATGAAACAAAAAAAATCTAAATTTCATAAAACTAAAATTGAATATTGTTAATAAAATTCAACACGCTAGCCATCGTTTTCTTTCCGTTGATTTACACATTCGTACATAAAACACACCATTTGTTATTCAATATTCTTATATTTTTTAAATATATATTTTATGTATATATATATATACGTAGAGCTTCTAATCTGTATAGTATCCTCTCTCTCTCTCTCTCGCTCGCCTTTGTTAAATTCCCCCCTCGCTAAATTATGTTGATGTCTTGTTTATATGATATCTGACGCCTACCAACGGCCGGGGGGTCGGGTTTGTTGGTGATGGTGTTGTTGCTGGTGGTTGTTAGTGCTTCTTATCATCTTATCGACCTTTGTGGGTTTTTTTTTCTTTTCTTGTTCCTTTCACCGTTCCTTATGCGAATATGTGTGTATCGGTGTGTAAGGGTGTGTGTTTTTTTTTGGTTCCGATTGGTAATTTGAAGTAAAGTGTTGTTAATAGTCGACGTTTAAAATATGCTTACCGTAACCGTTAATTGTTCTCTTTCCCCCCTACTTGCATGCCGTCTGCATTTGTGTCCGCTCGGTACACACGCCATGGGTGTGGTGAAGTAAAGTTTGCTGATCATCGCAGTTTCCCTTCAAGGGGAAGCTTTAAGGCAAGCCGTACTCAACCTTACCGAATTACGACGCCAGGTCGTGGTTGCGGTCCTTTTTCCCTTCCTTAGCCTAACGGCCTTGCCCACGGATATCAATTGCAATGAGATTCTTTCGAGCGTGTACCGATCGCTTAACCTAAGCGCCAACATTGGCGCTGCTCGTCGTGTATATATAATTTAAACTTAACATCTACACCGCGCGACGCGATTTGCCTTTCCGCCGTTCGGGCCCTTTCTTGCATCATGCGTAAATCAAACTGTCCATCTTACTTCTCTCGTGTCTCATGATTTGGTCAATGGATTAATTTTAAATAAGACAATCGACACCTAACACGCTCTTTCTCTGCCAACACATACTGCCTAACGGGGTGCGCTTCTATCTATCGTTGAGATTTAAGCACGATCAAGCAACTCCGCCACTTGTCAGTCAGGGCGCACGGGGTAACATTGCGGGTTGCGTACGTTCGGAGCTCCCCACACTAGCCGCTTCGTTTTAAGTACAAATCTTTGCCGCACGTTAACAAGACGCCCAAACACACGCTTGCGTCAACACTTCACATTCAGTTCCTCATTTTGGATGGGATATCACTAAGGTGTCCGTGTACACTCAAGCTTTTACGCGCACCACATGATGCAGCAAATCTCTCAAATATTGGCATGCGTTTTGGGTTCTTGTCTTGGCTTGCTACCCTCTTTTCTATCATATAACCTTTGTTAACGATTTTATGTATTTTGGGGGGATAGGAGGTGCGCTACAAACGTGCTAACTGGCATGAAATCTATACATCCGACTGAGATTGTGTTCCTTCCAACGTACGTTTCACTCTCTCTCCCTCACATGCACGTGTTATGGGTATTGTCACCGATACGATTGAGCCACACGATCGTTCCCAGTGTGCCATCCCTCTATCCCTCTATTGCTCACCATCTTCCATCACGCTCACTATCGGTTTGGTTCGTTAAAAATAGCAAAACTCTGTCACATCGTCTAGCCATTGCTGGTTTCATCATGCTTCCGTTTCCGATCATTGGTCGGAGGTGTGTTGTATGTGTTTTGTTCCTAACCGCTCTTTACTGCTTTTAATGTTTTTTTGAAAGGCACAATTTCACTCCATTTCTCTCCCTCTGATTTGTGTGTCACTGTGCAGTTACGTTGAGCTGTTTTTCTCTGATAAAATCTTGCCTAACTGTAGCAATGCCCCTGTGCCCAAAACTGTTTCCATTCGGTGTATATGTATAAAGGTTAACTTTGTATCGGCGGTTTTGAGGTTTCGATTTGATGATTCTTGAATGAACCACACTACACCTGCAACTGTGCAAGGAGAACTTTTTGAGTAACTCAGTTTAATCGTTGGTAAGACGAGCAGCCAAACATTATAGTGAATCAAGGACTGCCTACAACTGGACGATTCTTTTTTTTAACAAAACGCAAATAAACTGAAGATGGAGGACAGAAGCAAAACAAAACCGTAAAACGGAAAGAACAATTTTACTAAATCACGGATCGTCACGTGCCACGGCCCCACACGTGACGACGGGCTTATCAATCAAAAAACCTACGCAAAACAAGCTAGCAACAAAAAAAAGGGGAAAATAAATTAACCACTTTGCACGAGGCAAGCGCGAAAAGCGCGCGCGCACACACACACACAAACACATTTGACTAGAATTTCATTCTTCCTTCGGCTGTTTCTGCGGCGCCCCATGTGCAGGAAAAGGGTAGGGGGAAAACCCGGAAGCGGGATCGTTTTTTTTTTTTTTTATTGCATCAGACTCAAGATGAACCGAAAATGCAAAAAAAAGAACCACGAAAAACATCTACTGCCGCGGCTTCTTACGGGACACACACACTACCGGCAAGTTTCAATGTCCTGAGAGCTATCAAGACGCACTCTCTCTCTCTCTTCCTAATCGCCATTGATCCAGTTGTTTCTCTTTTCGGTGGGGACAAGACGTTGTTGCTACGTATCGGTATTGCTTGGGTTCCTTTTTTTCGTTGCACCACCACTACACGCATCCTTTCTACGCGGGGATGGTTGGCACACCCGGGCACTTCGCTCTATCCAATAAACAAGTATTGCGTTAATCAGTCCATACGATCCCCCCGCCCCAAAGTATGGCAGAGGACCGGATCGTGGTATTGGACCGCACTCATCATCATCACTGGGATGACTTATGTCTTTGCGCTCTGATATTAAACATTGCCCAACGAACTTCTTCTGTTTTCTTCCTTCATTTCCTCCATATCTGATTGCAAGAATCTCGCGGACAACAAGAATTGAGCTTTCATCAATATTTTTATTCTGCCTTTTTCACATTCGTCCAGTGTCGTTTCGAAACGCTAGTGTTGATGTTTGTTTGTTTGTTTGTTTGTTGCTGTGTTGCTTAACACCTAAATATGTAAGTAAATAATGTATTTTCTCCCTCGCTTCGCTTCTACCGCCCTCCCTCCCTCTTCATTGGTTATTATCTCCTATCCGCCTCCAGCGACTCTTGCGAAGGTCTCCCGCTCGCTTTCTACAGTACGTTAAAACTAGTGTATAATAAATAGAGTAAATTTCATTATTTGCTTTTGTATTTGCTTCAATATCGTCTCGTACGATCGCCGGTACGATTTTCTTTGCTTTGATGTGTGTGTGAGATTTTGTTTCAAAAGACATCCAACCCCTCTCGGTTTCCAGTGGGCAAAACGGATGTGCTTGATATATGTGTGCGAATTGCGATAACGTGGGCGCTCGGTTGTTTTGCTTTAAAAACAAAATATTAACAGATGTATGGTGGGGGGGGGGGGGAGGATGGGATTTACATATTGAGAGCAGCGCTAATTATTGATTGATTGATTGACTGACCGGCTGATTTCACTTCACTTGCATTTACTTATCGCTTACTATTTGCATGCAGTACACACGTACGCTAGGGTTAGCTTAGCAGGGTTTTTAAAATTATCCCGGCTAACTAAAAAGTACTCCTCCTCCCATTGGTTTGGTTTCCCTATTTTTCTGTTTTCAATCTTGGGCTTGGGTTGGTTTGTTGTATTGTTTGTATGTTTGTTTTTGGCTGCCTAATATCATGCGCTTACGCGAGCTTTCACCACACTACTTGCTGCCCAGCAATTCCAGGTTGGCTTGGGCGCATGTGGAAATGAAGGTGAGCGCCACCTGTCTTCAGCCACCGCTACCATCCAGCCGGCGCCGTTGCTGGGCAGCATCCTAAGAACGCTTCTCGTTGACGCCGCAGACACCGTCGAACAGCGACAGCATCAGCGCTTGTGGTAGTAAATATTATTGCAGTCTAGCCTCCTGGAGCGAAGCACCGGTCGCATTCTGATAGGGCGATAGGCCGGGAAATGCACCAGCCGCGGCGGCAGCTGCAGCGGCTGCAGCTCCCGCTTGCGGCAACGTGGCGTACGTGTACGGTCCGGCCATGTACTGGGCGGCGGCAGCCGCAGCTCCGGCAGCTATCGGGAGAAAGAAAGAAAGGACCAGTTAGCTGTCTACGTCGTTTGCATCTTGCTGCACTAGCATACCTGAAGCGCCGGACCCGTACGGGTAGGCATCGAATCCTGTACTGTACTGTCCCGGATACGGTGCGGCGGCGGCTGCTGCTACCGCATTCTGGTACACCCATAGAAACAGAAGAAATCGAATTATTATTGGCATCCTCTCGTAGCTGCATGCCCACCGCTTACGACTTACCTGATATTCGTAGAATTGACTAGTGGCGGCAGCAATAGCTGCTGCGTGCGACAACTGAGTGGCAGGGATCGGTACCAGGCCGGATGCGGTTCCGCCCGCTCCTGTCGATCCACCCGCCGAGCCTAGGTACGGTGTGCCGTAAATGTAGGACGGTGGTACTCTGCGCATTCATCCCAGAGCAAATTAAGATTGTCAGGGGTAGAGTTGGATAAGATGGAGAGAAAGAGAGAGAGAGAGCGAAAGAGAGAAAGAGAAGGTATAAGATATAAATTATTAAAACTTGATTAAACAATTGCGCTGCAAATGCCGTACACTGCAACCAACAGCAACAACAATAAACAACATTAAACAGCAACAACAACAACAACAACAACACGACAACAACATCAACAAACACAATATTTGCCAAACGCCAAACAACAGCAACATCAATGTAAACCGTCTTGATTAGTTTTCAAAACGAAACGGTGTATTGAAAAGTAAAGGAAAATATAAGAAAAGTCAGGTCAAAATAAAAGAAAAACAAGGAAAACAATATAAAACTAATAAATATAGTAATAAAACAACGCAAGAAAAATGAAAAAAAGGAAAACAAAACGGTAACCCATCAAACGTAACGCTCAAACGACGCATACCGCACGCTCAAGAGGAAAACAAACATAAAACTCAAAGTAAAACTAAGAAAAGAAAAAAAAATCAAAACACTCAATATGTTGCATTAAATTAACTTAAACTGAGAAAAATTAAACAACGTGACAAGACCAAACAAAACGAAAGAAAAGAAAAAGAAAATAAACTCTCCCCCGCACACAGAATCAACCTAGCAAAACTCTTGCTTCGATAGTTAATAGTGATGGTTAAAAGTAGAAGAAAAAAAACTCAAAAGGGGGAAAAACACACACATCATGTTACATCACGACTCTGCACAGAGAAGAAAATCTGGTGAGATTTCAAACCGGCAGCAGAGCAGGGTGGCTTTTCATCATCTCATCATTGTGACAGTTGTCAGTGGCATGGTTCCTGCTTCGAATGCATCCACATATAATATTCTACATCCAAATATTCACTACCTTCTAACCCGGAGGCTCTCGGCAAGCGACATAACAACTTTATCCGTCAACCATCTGTGACCATTCGTCAGAATTATTGATCGTCGAGACACAACGCAGGGGCCTCGCTATGGCACAACAACACACTTCGAGCTTAAGTATCTCAAAAATAGGAACCCGCCTTCACAGTTCGAGGGCTAACGGGAGCGGGGGGGCAAACACTAAAAACGCTCCCCAATCCGAACGCAGCACGGTGAGCTTGCGGAACGTTTCGCTTGAACGAAGATTAAATAAAATCCATAAAACAACCTCACCCGTCCCGTCCGCTGTCAGTTGACGCCATTTTAGAACGTCACTACTATTACTATCCCGCCCACCTTAGGCTGATGTTACCGATATGATCGCGCATCGTTACGAGAGGTTCAACAACAAGCAGTCGGTTCGCGCAAACCGGGAAAACGCGATCGCACCCCGGATTCGTGTACGCGCGATCTGTGCCGCCGGCCATCTTGTCCGTCCATTTGCACGATCTTGGCTCGAAACGTGCTGCAGAGCAACGTGCTACCGAAATTAACCGTGGAATGCACCGTATTAATCATCGCCAAGCGGAACATCGACGTTTGCTGGCACATTTAATATAGTTGAGCTGTCTAGTTAAAATAAAACACTTTCGGTGATATTGCAACGATAAAACGACCGGACTGTACAACAAAATGGCAACCATAAATAATGGTGACGCTTAGACGGTTGCGGCTAGATTAATAATTAATTTCCCGCTTAATACTGCGTGCCAGCAAGCAGTTTTGGAGCATTCGTATAAATAATTCTAAGCTCACACATATACGGTGCATGGAGACCAGAATGTAAGGTTAAAAATGTACTACCTTGTTTACTTTAAAATATGTTCCAAGTGTCTTGGCGATTCAAACTAGATCCGTATGCAAACCACCGATCACCAAACAGATTTATTAAACTCAACGATGGGTGTGTGTGTGTGTTTGTGTATGGACGCAATCGTATGAACTCAAGTTATTTGGGTCTACACTGATTTAATTCTGCTTCATCGTCGTTGTTGTTTACTGTTTCACTGTATCGGCCTTCAACTGGCGACAGACAAAGGATGGCCGCCATTACAAAAAACAGGCTGATCGAATCATCCATTTGATGACCCCCCCCTATCGTGTCCCGTGTGTACAACCCGTCTGTACAACATCGCTTAAGCCTGATAGTAATCTACGGCTAGTGATGGATATTTAATGGTTCAAGCATTCTGTAGTTCCCTGTCCTCGAATGCAACACGTCATATAATTCATCGTTACAATTCACAGAATTTTATGATACTTTTGCTTGCCGATGCCACCACAGGTACTGCGCTCATGTGCACAGTCGGGTCGCGAAATGATATTGTAGTGGCAGAGGACCACTCTTTCCTTAACGATCAAGTACCTTTCCCATCCAAAAAGGTGTAGCAGGGTGGCGATTGGTACGAGATCTTCACACGCCCTGATGTTCGGCTCGCGGCTGCCCGTCACGCTAGAGCTGCAACCGCGGACATTCCGGACCGTTCGAATGGGACATTTCTAAAAATATCCCGACACAACCTCCTCTTCGGTCTTTGTACTTCGCTCCGTTAGAATGTCCCTCCTGGCGATACGATGTCCTCCCCCCCAACACCAAACCCACCCAAAACGATCTTGCACTGAAAATATACACTTCGCTTCATCACTGACGGATGGTTGCAACTCTAAAGTCGTTTCTTCTTCAGCGATATGTCCGCACGCGGCACTCTGGCGTTCGTCTTCGGGAAGATCTTCGCATTCGTGAACGGTTGTTGGCGCGGTTGGGCACGCGGACGGCGGTTTGACGGAATGGGTGGCTCATGTGCGCCACGGATCCGAGAGAGCCATATTTATTTGTATTTTTAGAAAACTGCTGCTCAAAACTGCGCCGCTTTGGCAAGAAGACGACGACGACGTTCGACACCCTGTCTCCATCTCCACCATCCTGTCACTATCGCCGTGTCTCATGAGGGGGGGGGGGGGTAGGGGGGGAGGTTTGTCCCAAAAACAACGAAGACATCTCATGCTCGTCGTCGTGTCGCGCAAGACTTGTTGACGATGAAGAGCTTCCCCATCAGTGTGTGGCCATGGGTTTTGCGCATTCCTTCCCGGTCCGCTTTTCCGACCGGTCAAAGCTAGTGAGGATTGACATTTGAATTTTCCAACCGCGTGTATATGTTATTCGCCGTTTCCTAATTGCTTCACACTGCCTACCTACACACCGACTCACTATTGGGTTGGGTTTTGCGGGAAATTGAGTGTTGGCCCTCCCCTTCCATTCGTACCGGCAAGGGCCGCACTTCCCCGCTACTGAAGCGCGACCAAGAGCAATTACGTAAATCGAAATAAATGCTGCAATTACATTAATTCGATAAAAATCGCCTCAACACTCTGCCGCGATGAGCACACAGCACACGCACCGGTGTAATCGGTCTGTATCGGGCGACCGGTGTCTGTTGCGTTACCGTTGGCGTTACCGATGCCGGTAACATATACGGAGAAAATTGATTACTACTTTCATTAATATGTCCCTATCGGCTGCATTTCAACCACATCAGGGTACGCTTTGCCGGTGTTTTAGTTTTATTCTCACAAAGCATCTAATTTCTTTTGTATCGAACTGTTTCCTTGCTGCGCGATGAGTCAAACAACCATTGGTACATGTGAATCAACCGACGATGGCACAATCCGATGTGCCGACGCCTTTATTGTCACTTTCATTATGATGATGAAAGAACTTCACCTAGATCGTAGATTAAGCGCGGTCGCTCCTAGCAACCTATAAATATGTCCCCAAACACACAAGAACTAGCGCGATGGTCATTACATGACAGCAAGCAGTGTCCCGATACTTACTCACAACCTCTGCTTTATCACCGAACCTACCCCGCGCAATCGATGATTGTGTCAAGTGTTTTCTATTCATTCCACCGCCCTTACGTGTCCTTTTTTCCCCCCCGTTGATTCCCCACAGCAGCAGCATTAGAAGTCCTTCAGCGGGCTCACTGGCCCACTTAAAACAAGTCCAATCCTGTGCCTAAGTGGCCATCGGATGATCGGCGGTAAAAATCACGTTTTGCTTTCTGGCAGATGAAGGCAACCACGAAGAGCGTCACTTCCGTCAGTGATGCTGCTGATTGACGTCAGCCGGTAGTTAGGTGGACGAGGCACAGTGGCGACACCGAACGAACACTCGTTCCATATATGACAGAAGGTACCTTTTGCTGTTCATCTTGTCGTCAAGAGCTTCTGGTTGAATAATATGCTCTTGGTAAGTCTAAAAGAGGTGTTTCGTGTCACTTCGCGTAACCAAACCCTTTCATGCGCTGGCTACAACAATGATGGCTCGAAGAAAGATGAGAGCTCTTTTTTTAAACTTGTTATAGCTTAAAATATAGCAATACGGCCAGGCCGTTCTTTATGAATTAAAAAAAATAGCTTAAAATAAATACAAAAAATACGGTTCCTCCACAAAAAATATACAGCAACTGAAAGGGGTTACGCAGTGTAACGGTTACATAGATTCAATTGGTTGTCAGGACCATGTTGCCGACATGTTGAGGTATTTAAGAGTTTCAAACCCTTTTAATAAGTGTAAAAAAAAAAACAAATAACACATTTCAATTGCTATACGGGGTCTTAGATCAGACTATTCTTTCCAATATTCTTATCTTATAACAGTTGCCAGCAAAATATCGTTACTTCTTGTCTCAACAAGATATCCCTCTGTTCGGTATATTATCCCTCCCTTATTCGATCTAAAAGTGTTTTTTTATCCTAAACTCTAATTTTATACACTCAATCACACCAAACCAAACTCGAAAGTAGAACACGTAAACTGTCAAAACCACATAAACACGCGCTCAAGACTAAGAAAACTAAACACTCGGAACACTTACGACACTTTTGCAGCAGTAGCAGCAAACGCTCACTTAACATCGAACACAAAGCAACAGTAATGGTCAAACGTCATTAAAGTGTCGCAAAAGAAATTGCCCTTATACAAGCTAGTAACTAGTAAACACTGTCAGCCATGAGTCTGCAAGTTCAGATAGGTCTTTCGCTCGATCATCAAAAATAAATCCTTTTAACATTCAATGTCTTGCCTTTTGCTTTGATTTTGTGATGCAATCAACAAAGCTAAAAGTAGGAAAACGGGCTACAACACTCTAAGCTCTAGCTAAAATAAGTTAAATAAAAATCAAACATTTAAAGAAACGAACAACCAGGAAACCAGCTCTATTCCACCACCAGGAAAAGTATCACAACACTTGGCGAAACACGGAACGGAGTGAGTGGAGCAGGCGCTTACACTAGGCATTGGGACGCAACAAACACGCATCCTCAGGTCGGGGCTACGCGTGCTGCTGTTAATCTTAAACCATCAGCACCAGGTTAGGGGAATGCCAGCTGCCGAGGAATGATCATAAAAGTAGCACGCGTTCAGTTCAGTGGGTGGCAGTAGTTGCACCTTGAAGGAGATAATTTATCGATGTGAGGGAGGGAAAGAATCCATTACAATTTTTAACTGTCGAGTTTTGTCATCCGAAACACGAGAAAGCTCCTGCTTAATAATTGAAATGATAAGTTTTTGATGATTTCCCAGCGGTTACCGCCTTTCTTCTGCTTAAATATAAATCATCAACACAAGGTACCAAGAGATTGTTTCTTGCCACCATTATCATTTGAAGATGAACCGAGTTGAAAACATTACATAAAGAGCAAAGTTTAAATTTCCTCACTAATTTCTATGCTTGTGTGTGTTTGTGTCCAGGCACAAAACAAGCTGTGCTCTCAGTCATCGAGATAAAACTAATTTGTGAAAGTAAATTTCACCCGGCCGACGACGCGTCTGCCGATGCACATCCGAATTGCATACGCAACACAACGACGTGCCATTGCCCCATTCGCATCCGCTTAATGTAACATTTCACCCGAAAGGCAACATCATGATCATGTGGCCCGATCTCATCAAAATGCAAACATATTCCGCTGGCCAGCTTGTAACGGCATGCCACACACACACACACACAAACGGGGAAAAAGCAATTGCAATGAAAAGCAACGACCAGCCGAAAACTTTATTTTACCGCAATCAAAATAATTTTAGTTCCGCGTGGCAGGGCACGCGATAAAAGCGCGACGTGGTGCGATACCGAACATCCGGGAAAAACAAGTTGACCGATCACCCACACACACACACACACACACACACATGTGTAACGGACACACGTCACATCATGGCCCCGGGTTTTTGGTCAACGCGTGTTAAATAGACCATGGCCCAATGGACGAGGTGAAATGTGAATCATGTTGCCATTTTATTTGACGATCTGTGTTGCCTTCTTGCTACTACTATGGTTTGTGTTACAATCCCTGCTTTGAACTAGATACAACACACCCGGCGGCCGCACATCGAACAGAGGGAGAAAGAGAGCGAGCAACTGGGATCCCGTGAAAAATGGGAAAACAAAATGAAGAACACACTGTGTGACAACCACAAAAAAATACACACCACACACACACACACACGCCAAACGCCACACCAACCAACACGCACACCCACACGATCACGATGGGGACACTCGCGGACACACACACACGCTAAAAGAGCAACAACAACAACAAAAACAAATCGATTGCACACACACACACACACACACACACACAAACGAACGCACTTCTCACCTCACAACGAGTAGCGCGTAGAATAAATCACGACAGCGACGACGACGACGACGACGTTGACACACGGCACAGGAGGTTCACATTATGTGTCTGTGTGTATGTGTGCGGGGGAAGGATGGGTTGAGGGTCGAACCCGGCGGGGAGGGGGGGTTGGATGTGTGGAAAAGTGGTAAAGCACATGAATTGTTCATCGATGGCGCACATTTTCCTGTACCCCCCCCCCCCCTCCCCACCCGAAACGCGCGAGTTTGAGCAGCAGAGGTTAACATGACGTTCGAATGCAACACGTACCACAACAGAGCGCTCACCACCCGGGCGGCAACCTGGAAAGGGAGCACAGACGGGTTGAGAGAGGGGGCGACGAGGGGGAGGCTTCGGTTTAAAAACACACCAAATAAAACTATCGCAATGAAAACTCGCATGAATATCTAGCGACGGTAGGAATAAAACACACACACACACAATCCCGTTCACACGCGACCCGAATCCCAAACACCCGTTTGTTTGGAAAGTGCGGTTGTAAAAGCAAAAATTAAAAAATCAAACTCGTGAAAATGTTCGGATGTGTGTTTGTGTGTGTGTTTTTACGGGGTAGATGGGGCAGGTGTGCAGTTTGAGGTGGAGTTGCAATTTTAATGTAACAAAATGCAAATCAAAACCACTAGTCAGAAAGATTTTCCCGGAAGCGATTTAGGAAAACTTATTTAAACTCCACTAAACGCAATGAGAGACAGAGACAGGCAAGAGAAAAAGAATTTCTTCCCAAAAAAAAATACTAAAAAAATATAGTAACAACTCTAAAATATACAACAAAAAAACGGGAAAACCCGTTTCACTTCACTCCAAGACGGCATAAATATAAGAAGGGAAACTCTAAAACAAAAAGGAAACAAACCAACAAAAACACTTCAAACAATATGAAAAACAATAGCGAAATCGAAGGAAACTGTATGCAAAGTAGAAAAAACACATACATGAATAAGAGAAAGAGAGAGAGAGAGAAACAGAGAGAAAAAAAAAACACAAGAAAATAAAAACGCAAAAAACAACTAAAAACACAACAAAACACGGTAAAACACAAAACAAAACTGCATCAAACTCTCGCCAACGCCAACAAAACAACAAAATCCACTCGCTCGCTTTTAATCAGAAATTACATGAACCTCTCCGGAGAGACCGACTGGGCGGTCGATTTGGGACGGAATTGCCGGCGGTGGTGAATCGCAGATGCATACACACAACTGGAGAGAGATATTCGCCCAAAGCTTTAACTCAGCCTGCCGCGCGAGGGCTGCAAACAGAAACAGGGTGGAAAATGGATGGAGAGAAGAGATAACAGAAGAGAGAAGAGATGAAACGGAGATGAATCACGGGGAAATAAGTACCGTACATGGGACTAACTACAGTGAGTATTCCGATGTTTTCGTTTGCATCACGACAAACGTAGGAGAATGACTTCCCGAACTGATCAAATCAACGCCAAGCAAACATAATTTATCATTTGAAATAAAATAAGACCACTGGCCACAATATAATATTCGCTTCGAATGGATTGAAGTGACGCAAACGGTACCAAATCCATCGACATTAAAAGTTCACCAGTCACAGTCACCGATGTGCCGGCGAAGAGTTCTAAATAAAACCCCGCAATCAATCTTTTGAGCTGCAGAGTCTACGGGCAAAATATAACACTAGTGTACGAAGACACGCAGAACGGTCCTCTTCTATCCATTCGGTAGCAGTCGGAATGTCGGAAAGTCTGAACGTCCGCAGAAGCAGAGCAGAACGCGTTCACTATCCCAACACCGGTGTGACATATATGCGCCAGTGACAAGAGGCTTAATTAACGGTCCTCGGCGGTCTTCAACCGATTCCGTAACGTAGACGAAGAGATACCAGCAACGGCCGATCGCTCGTTTAGAAAATTTATTCCCACTCGATCTACGGACACGGTTGCACGGTGACGGTGGCAGTTAGAATTTCCCTGTTCCCTGTTTTTCAATGCAGTCCCACTAAGGCAATGGGTAAGAATGCATCCACTAACCATAGCGAGAACGAGAGTGAGAAAGATGTATAGGGGAAAAGTTTGGAAAACTATGTGCCTATTTATAGGATAACGCCGGGCCGGTAACGTGTACGCGCGCACAGCGTACGATAAAGGAGATCTCGGAGCGCGATCGCGTAACAGCTTCTTGCAAAATTAATAGTGCACATTGCACATTGGAAGTGCATGGAAATGTACGATTGTCCGTTTTGGTAAACAATCATTTTAACGACTGTTGTGCTGAACCTTTACGCGATATGGGCATGGGACACCAGGCGTCTCCATCCTTGGCAGACGATGAGATCAGGCCGGCAACATCTTTGGAAGCGATGATTCTTCACCGAACATAAAGTGGAAAAATTAAGATTTTTTCTGTATTATACGGAAATTTAAACCGAAAGACTGTTTACGTCTTACTTTATCGTTGGTTTGGCTTATTAGGAACCAATCATCTCTGCCAAAATGGTTTGTCAAACTACAAATACTTTTCGACTGTCCCTGTTTCTAAACGGGACATTCAAACGATCATTCGCTTCACATCAAATAGGCCTTCCCACAATCAACAAACAAATACCCCAAACCCTCCTCACATTGCTGATGATGCCATTTGGCGGACAGATTTGGCTTTACACAGGAAAAATTAAAGAGAGCGAGAGAGGAGAGAGAGAAAGAAAGACAAGGAATAGGGAGCTTTGCTTTTCGAGGACAAATACACGAGGAAGTGAAGAAAGTACGGGTAGTAGTGGTAGAAGAACACAGATGCACTTCCAGCAACAGCAAAAACACTTACCCGTACTGTCCCGGTATCACTGGATAGCCAGGCGTCCGCAGACCTGTCGTGGCGAACGAATATCCTGAAACGAAACGAAACCATCAAACACAATAAAAATAAGTCAAACTGGTCGGTTAGATCGGTTAGTAGGTGCAAGGACGAAGTCAATCATCAAACTCAACGTAACGAGCCACCGCAAGCAAAATCAACAGATAAGGAGGCCAGCTAAATTCCGGTCGATAATAAACATCACTGTAATCTGCGACTGGTAAGGAACCGGTGATGGTGCGAAATCAGCTCAGCAAAACATGGTCGCAATCCCCTGCTGTGTTTTGGGTGCTCATTAAAATTGCATCGCCCGTGCCTATGCGAGTCACAGCAACGCACCGAGCGCACGTGGATTGTCTAATGAATCCACCGCTTCTGCTGCACTAATCAATACCACACACAAAGCTGATTCGCCATGGCAAGTCTCTTTACGCGTCAATGTTTACGTAGCGGTACCACCGTTCGCCGACTGAGACCATTGCAATAATCCCCGGCACCACAACAACAAGCCTAGCTAGAGCACTAAAAACCGCCAGCGAATGAACCTTGTTCACCGACACCAACACTATCGCACGATCCGAGCAGTGGCTGCCGAGCGAAACAAACAAAGCAAGCAAGAAAGAAAAAAAAAACTACTCCCCATCGTGCTGCCTGACCTCGACACAAAGCAAGGCAGAAATGTGGAAAAAATTGATTTACTTTAATGATTTGTTTACTCGCTGTTGGTGCTCGTTTGCAATGACTTCTGTCATCGGTTGCGCTTTACCCGAGACCCGACAGCCGATATCCCGTCCAAGCTTCGAAACTTCACTTGACAGTTGACGTCTCCGGAACTCCGTAAAGCGAGGCATCGAAACTATAGCAGACGGAGGATAGGCAGGAAAAGAGAGAGCAACGCGCCCCGGTACGTCAAGACAGGCGAGAAAAAAGCGAAGCTCGTTTTCAAAGGTTCTGTCTAATAGAACTTGCAAAGACCGGTGAGTTTGTTGTACTACGGTATCCATTCCTGGACCTGTACAATAGAGTAGAGTCGAAGGCGAAGATTGACACTCTCTCGCTAGGTGCTGCTTTTCATCGTGCCCATCGAAGGGTAATAATCCTTCGCGCTGGGTCTAGCGAAAACATGAGTCCTTCAGGCTAGAGGCAAGAAAGACAGCACACAAACAACCAACTTCATTTCAAGTTGTAGACGAGCGCCGAACCACTCCGCCAGACAGTTTTGCGGGTGCCAGTATCGGTGGCAAATTGCGTCAAGCGTTAACTCTTGTTGCACCTGCTTTACAACCATTTTGTCTAAAAGCCATCGCGCGCTTTCAGTGATTTAATCCGGGAATACGAAAAAGAAAGCAGATGTGCATAAATTCTGCTCTAACCGTTGGCCACCATTACACAGACACGTATCCCACCAGCACGAAAACATCACACGACGATTCATTTTCCTAATGGACACACACGCGCTCACCTTGTGATGCATTGCCCCGTGGTTTGGCGCCCAGTATCGCGAGATTTACGTTTGCTTTCCTGCCATCGATGATCGGGTTCGGTTCCTTGCAGGCACGCTCGGCACTCAGTCTATCACCCATAATCACCTGCAATGATTGAGAGACGGGGAAAAAAAACATCAAACCTCGCTCCTTCTGTCCATCCAACGGCAACCGGCAACTTACGAATCCATAACCGCGACTTTTGTTCGTCGTGCGGTCGGTTATCACAACGGCCTCCTCAATGTCGCCGTACACGCTAAAGTGCTCCCGCAGGCTCTTGTCGGTCGTATGGTACGGCAAACCGCCAACGAACAGCTTCGTCCAGGTCGTATCCTTCTGCGCGCTCTGTGAGGACGTCGTCGTACCCGTGCCGCCCGATTGCACCAACGCCAATGCGGCATCGGCCGCATCCGGGGACACCTGCATCAGCATTTTGTAATCCAGCTTTTCTGCCCTTGCCAGCAAATCTGCTGCACTGTGACACTTATAATATTGCTCAACGCTGTACGCGTTTTTGTGGTTGCTGTTGTAGTCAGACGATTAGCGCTGCTTTTTCCTCAAGTTTACAGCGCGCTGCTGTGTTTGTCCTCGGAAGTGGGAGATGCTATCTGCAAATAAACATGGAGACCAAACAAACAAAACTTTAATTAGTGAAACGTGCAACTAATGTGTCTGCTACTAACATTTATTTTACACAATGCAAATTACTTTATCTAAAACCCAAAAACCAACGAGGAGTATTTCCCTGCATGAGATATTCGGTGTCAACCGCGCTTTTGGCCCATTCCAACCGTTTGTTGAAGCTTAAGGAGTCCTGCCTGTCTACAAACATAAATTATAAACAGCCCTCAACTGCACTGCACACAATGCCCCAAAAGAAACCACCAAGATAGTGTTGTGGACGAAGTCAAGGAACAAACAGCGAACGACTTTTATTCATAAACCTCTCAAACGCGTATGGACAGGACAGTTCGACAACACGCCCTCCGGTCGCATAAACCAAAACACAAGGAGACAACACTTTTGTTGAAAGACGGCAACTGATAGGGATCGTAAAGCACCCACAACTACCTCGGGAAGGTAATTTGATATCTTTTTGGTTTTTTTTTTGGCTCTGCTTTCCGTACACTTATGATACTTGAACCATCGAAAACGGGAAGACGTTTCGTCTGCTAAGTCCCGCATGTTTCGAAGTATTTTTAATATTCTGCTTAAATTCTACTTCTCCCCATTTTGAAGACATGTTTTCTTTTTTACCTAGAATGGTAGAATGTATAGTGACGCGGGGGGACTCAGTTTACGCGAGTGGACAAATGTGAAAAGACCCCTTGGTTCTTAGGGTTCCAAGGCGAACGGAACGGAAGGTGATTCAAGTTTATGAATTCGATACTTCCGCCTGAAGTAGTTGCTGGAACTGTGATGCAAGTTGTACAAGGTACAGTGCTTTACCTTCGTATAGAGTGTTAAGAGAGTTAAAGTTCGAACTATGCGCCGGGAACTCTTTGTAAAGACAGTATTGGAGCGACTTGAATATGTCACGCATATACAGGTACTACGTAGCTTACTGAGCACCTAACGTGGCCAACGAAGAAGGACAGCGAACGTGGACACAATCCGAAGCATGTTTCAACACACACACACACACAGTTTTAAATCAATGCAATCACTGGCGCTGCACACAGAACCTCCAAACGATTACCTTCCCGCGCCAGACAAAACGATCGCGACATTCGCCACTTCAAATTAACTCTTCACGCATGAGAACTCACAGCAATTCTATTTTTCGTTCCCGTTGCTTCTTTTTTTACCTTTCAATGCGTTTCCAAACAGAGCGACAAAATGGATAAAGTAAGCGCACTCCACGCATCCGTTCTCGAAACTTGCCCAACTCCACGCCACACCACACACAGGGGGGACGGACGGACATTCGAATGGCTCGTGCGACGAACGCTCGTCAGCACCAAAACCCGATGTCGAAACATATCGAGAGTTTGGTCAACCGTGCAGAAGCCGGAACAATGGGTCCTGTGCAATTGAATATCGTACTACCACACACACACACTACAAGTGCGCTACTACATCGCCCAAGGTTTAAACGCTTGCCTCCTTAGGCCTGTCAAACATTACATTCTACGAACTCGGCTCTGGAGCCCAAAGTTTCATATGAACCTTTGGAAGTTCATAAATGTTATTGTCATTCTTTTTTTTCGTTTTTCATTCAAAATGAAGCTGATAAAAAAACAATACCCGGGCATTAGGTCTACTTTTCAATCACTTTCCACCCCACCAGTTTTTGAACGATCACCATTTACGATGACCGTCTGGTGTCACCCCGCTACTTGGTGGTCTGGAACAGTTTTGTGTACGCGTGTGTGTGTTAATGATATGAGCCCATGCAGAGCACCCCAGAAGCCTTCATAAATTATATTGAACCCTTTGTTGGAACCACCTTGTTCCAGCATAAACACAAACACACACACACACACGCGCGCACGGGCTTCCGATATTACGTTCCAAAGGGAAGCGTTTGTCCGGAAACCGGATGGTACACCGTTCGGGCCACGGTTGATTGCACCTCGTGGGCTTCCTTGCGGTGTTCCGCCACTAAAATAACTATTTAAAAAAAACACTGTCTCACTCACACATTCGACCGCCTATCTATCATCGTCGACATTGTCATCGGTCGGCATCATCCATTACGTTTCACTCTCACTCGCCGCCACATTTTCTGCTGATGACAGTTGCGTTTTGATGGTGAAATTGACGGAGCGGTAGGCAGCGGGCATTCATTTAAATTTTGCTCGCTCAATGCACAAATGGCGCACCGGAAAAAAATGAAATACTCTAAACCGAGAAAGCCCACGGGAACGTTCCCTTCCGTGAGGAAGCCTTAACCGATTGGTTCCGTTTCACGATACTTCTCGGGTGGTCTCTCGGTGCGCCTGGAACATTGGCTAACTTTCCGATACGCCGGTGTGGTTTACAATTTCCAAACACGTTCATCACATTGATTGCACTTTTTCCCCCGAAACGTCAGTCCAGTTTTTCCTACTCCTTCCCCGATCGTAAGCTCGGGAAGGACATTCCGACGAGTACTTGCACCCCATCATGCCCAAAC
The DNA here is from genome assembly GCF_013141755.1 of Anopheles stephensi. NCBI lineage: Eukaryota > Metazoa > Arthropoda > Insecta > Diptera > Culicidae > Anopheles > Anopheles stephensi. The sequence continues at coordinate 76,895 of NW_023405258.1, forward strand.
ACATCACAAACCCAAATGTTTTCCTCCTCGGAAATGTACCAAAGTGAAGTTAAAAATGTGCTTCATTCGAGAAACAAGCTCAGGGGAGAGAGAAAAAAAAACAACACAGGGATTTTTTTCTATTCTGCTTCCATTTTTTCTGACACTCCGTTTTTCTTATCACTGACAACTGAACGACATTTGCGCGACGCGGCGCGATGGTTGCATACTAAACGAACGGGCAAACTCCGAAGGAGAATAACGATGCCCGGAGTTCTGTGCGAAGGGAAGGAGTTTTGATTTTGATCACGGAACAGGTCCGCAACCCAACGCAAAAACCGGAACCCCAACGTGCCTTAATTGTTGTATTTTATCAACGTTTAAGCCGCCCGACTAAGGCAATCATGTGACCACGGTCGGGGTGGTACTGACGCTTTCATAACCTTCAAACTTGTATTTAAAAACCCAACCCAGCCCCAACATCGAGACTTTTACTGTCCGTTTTTTTTTTTTTGTGTTGCTTCATCCATCCTTGCTGTTCGTCGGTCGTCGTACGAACGATTCGTACGAGCGTTATGATGAAATTATATTTAATGCCACTCTCGTTAACTTTCCGTTTCAAGTCAGTCAGCAGACGCAGGCTCGGGGTGAAATTCTAAGCCTTTTAAAGAATTGCTTCCAAATCCAACCGATGCGACGGTGGTACGAAGATGCTTCATCATTTGCAATAGCCCCGATGATGTTTCCGGGATGAGACATAGCAGTAGACCCGGATACACCAGTTCCTCATTTATACCAGCGAGATTTAAAGGAAGACCAGAGGTGAGGCTCCCTTAAATTCAGTGAGCGAATTAATGTAGCGAAAAGCCAAAGATAACACCTCGACAAGAACGCATTAATACTCGCCGTCCAACATGACGTGATGAGGGGACAAGGGTGTCAAAATTAGATGCTCGTTTTTTAATGCAGAAAACTATGCATTAAGAGGAAAAAGTGCTTTAAACCTGAACCATTAATTGGAGCCTTGGTCCCATTTCTTTTCTGTATATGAAAGACTCCACATTCCGCATAACACCGAATGTACCATACTCTAGCGTCCCATACTCTAGCCCAACAAAATCAATTTACATCCTAAGCTAACTGAATAATCAGAGAATTCCGATTCCTACTCACACTTCAACCATACACAATGCCAAACTGCGTTGGGAATAATACACGCTCTACTGATTTATGGATTTTAATTCGCCCGGCTAACAACGATTCACTTATCCTCTATCGAAGATGGTTTTGCAAAATCGATTGGGCACAATCCTCCTCTTTCGGTCCCGATGACCGTAAATCTTGTGCCGAAAAGCTACCAACAAAAGACGTTGGAGAATGGCATCTCGATACAGGTTTCCCCATGTTTCGTGCGTAAGAGGTTTTCTGAACCGAACCAAGGTTCACCAAAGGATCAACGTTTACCAGCTCACTAGCAACCACCCAACAACATATTGCTGTGGGAAATATCTCGCCAGCGGAAGGGACAAGAATGTCAACCCGAGATCTCGAAACAGTGGACGACACAACAACAGACAATTTCGACATCCAGAACTGCATCCAATCCGGGTGCAATAATCGTAAAGTAGTGCTTCTGTCCCGCCGCCGTACATCGAAATTCCGTGCAAGGGATTTACCGTCATCAGCAGCAAATCCTTCGAGGCATGCAATACCGTGAATATGCAACACGAAAGATGTCTTCATACGAATTGGATCTTGGTTTGAAGACTTTGCGTGAAATGATGCCACATGCAGAACGGACCATAGCGTGAAGATTTGCACCAACACAACCGACTGAGTGTGAATGATGCTTGCGTATGTGGATGCAGCTCCTTCGCGTTACATCTCACCTGTGAGAGTTGAACAACCAGAGAATGCAATCAACTCGCTGACAGAGATTGTCTTGCAAGGTAATAAAATAATGTCCCTTTCACCGTAGAACAAAACTCATGTGCACCTTTTTCCGCCATCTCTCCAGGGATTTTGCTGCCCGAAATTCTACCCATGGACCCCGGTTACCGTCCAATGTTCGCCCGAATCAAAAGAAGGATAAATAGCATTCGTCGCGTTACGCATGCATGCAGCTGCGTACGCGTATAATTAATTTTCTCTCAACACCCTGATAATGTTTGCGTCATTTACAGCTCCCTCTACCTAGGGAGTTGCACGGGAAAACGGAAACCCTGCTGTTTTTGGTCCGGTAGAGTCCGACCAGTGCTGCCACCCTTTCCAGCTGCGTTGAAAGAGTGGAGATGGTTTTTTATGTTTTATTTTAAAAAGCTTACAATACATCCCTCCACGCGTGGAAAAAGGGTCAACCAGACGCATCCAAGACACCAGGGATGACCAGGGGGAAGGAAATGAGGCATGGGTGGAACGGAAATCGGAAGCGACCTAACTGGTCACCATTCGAAAGGTCATCGGATGTAATTTATCAACTTCACCAACAGATATACGCTCTACATTGCCATCGACCTCTATCTCTCCAGGGTTTGCGTTCCTCCAGCAGTTCTTCGGAGCGATACCGTACCATAATTAGATGCAGTAGTGTGAGTACGGCCGTGACCGAATGTCTCTCTTCCATCCCACAGCACACACAGCAGAGTCGAGTGGCTCGTTGGAGGTGGATAATTCACGATGGCTATTTAGACATCACAAGTAGCCTTTAGCTAAATTTCATTCCGCCTCGAAGATACTAGAGGAACCCTAGAGGATATACTAGAGGACCGATAGAGGTCGGCAGGTATCAGGATCTACAGGACAGGGGAAATACTTTCCTACCGAGAAACGGTCTCCTCTCTTCGACCGTTCGACATTTCCGCCTGCAAACAGTTTATCAACAGTCAAGTGTTAGTTCGCTGCAAACCCGGTGAAGAGACTGCTACATCGTGGAGTTTCACAGCGTCAAAAAACGGGAAGCCATACACCGCCGACGGGAGTTCTGTTCTGCCAACGGTTCTCTCAATGGGGTAAGGAGCACGATATGTAACTACACCGGAGGTCAAATCCACCCCAGAGCACTCCATTTTCACATTCCCAACATAAAACCCACGTGGATTTAGCAAGATTCCACGAGGTCCCGCTTTGGTTCAAACATCAGTCAGGTGTTCTGGACCTGTGTGGTGGCGGCCTACTATTTTACACAATCAAATTTTCTTTAAACAAATTTTTCACATTCATTTTCCTTTTCATATTAACTAAAGCATTGAAGCACAACAAGGTGAAGGTAAATAGCCGGGTTTGGGCGAGTGAGGTTGGGTAAACGGTCCCCCCCACATTTAAACTACACCCAAAACAGAAAACAACAGCGAAGCGGACATTCCACACTCTTATGGCCCGCTGCTCACCCTCAGCTACTGTGTTCCCACCAGAAAGGACGATGTTATGAGTTTTCCGAAGAGCATTACGTCGCGTCGTTACTCGTAATGTGCCTGAAACAGAACCTGAAAGCTGTCCTGGCTTTTGTTCCTTTCCGGCCTATCCTCGGGTACCTACTGCACACCACACCACCCTGGCCAGAAATTATGTCTATATGCTCTCTCTCTCTCCGGTTTCCTTCCTCGGTTTGGTTGTTGTTTGTACATGTGTTGGTTGCAACTTCCCCTGCTGTTCGTTTCATTCCGCAGTTCGCTCCCCCGAACGTCGCTGATGCATTTTATGCAACCCGTATTTTACTCTCGCCCAAGGGTTGAAGAAGCAAGCCAGTTGTTCGCCCTTTTTCCACGCGCGCACACCATCACCAGCTTGTACGTGTGAGAGAGGTAAGACCAATTGTCATCGTGTTTGGCA